>NC_045453.1:34244857-34255084 GCF_002776525.5 Piliocolobus tephrosceles
ATGTTAAGATGAATGGGTCACGTTTGCTTATGTTAAGATGAATGGGTTTATTGATTGCCCCACAGTACATGAAGGCCCACGTGGTGTTTCCATTCTTCCCTATTAATAAAAGTGGAAAATCTCTATTGATGTGTTGAGAAAGGAACTCAGACATGCAGGAATCTGCCAGGTCCATTCAAAGTTTGGAGATGGTACCAAACATGGTGGCTGAATTAGACAACTGCAGTTCAAGTGTCATAAATTAACCTCACACTGGATGGGATGTGAGAGTCATTTGCTCCCCATAAGAATTCTGAATGTGGAGAACAACAAAGCCAAAGTGACTTTATTATTTGCGTTAAATATTTACACAGAGGGGAGTAAACAGTGTGTGACACCCTGTGACAGAAACGAATCTTTCCCAAAATGACAAGTTAGGAAATGTATCCATCCGGTGGAGAGTAAAGATGCTCGTGCATCTTCTTTGCATATGTGGTGCAAGCAAAAAGCAAAACTCTAGACAATTCTCTGTCCTTATTAAAATCCAGTTACAGTAATAGCTCAGCCTTAAACTTGAAACATTATGAATGCAATATAAATGTTTAAACAGTTTGGTTGCATAATTCTTCAGTTCACATTTCCTACCATTGGTGACCTGGTTCTCAGTTGTAGCTGGCTTTCTGGGATCTATTTGGTAAAAGAAATTTGAAGACCATGCTACTGAATACATCACATTGTATCCACATTAGTATTATTTTCTTTCTCCCTTAAGGATTAAGCTTCCATTTTGGCAACTTTGCCAGTTGGGCAGAATTGTAATCAGAGAATTCATTGTATCAAAGAATTAATTCAGTGGATATTTACGTGGTTCCTCCTAGGTGCAGGTCATTTTGCTGTATTTACTTATAGAGATGAGTCTGCCTGCAGGAGCTGGGGAAGGAAAATTCTGAGCCAACTCTAGCGTCGGGTCGACCTGCGTGTGATGAGAGCAGCAACTCACGAGAGGCTTTCTGGTGGTCTCGAGGGGAGCACTATTCATTGGGACTTGCTGTGTCTAACTCACTCTGGGTGGGAACTGCTGGGAGAAAGGAGAGAGGCTGGAGGGTGGTGCTGGGTAGAGTTTAAACATCTGAGAAAGGAACCATGGACCCTGGAGGTTTGCAGAATACTCAGATTTGAGCAAAGAAACAGCAAGGTCCACCTATTCAGACGTGAGGCTGTGGATGCCCCAGGCTGCTGGAAGGATTAAAATTACTCAAATCAATGGCTTGTAACCACGCTGGCTTTCCAGCAGTGCAGCTTCAGTGAAATATGCTCCATTTTGAGACTTTTGAGTATTTTGTTTTCCTGAGCGAGTCTGCAGCGTGTGTGAGATAGTTTCTTGAGTCAGATGCAATAACTAAAAATAAATACATATACACGTATACACAACAGACATTTATAAATATATACATTTTCCCCAAAGGTAGTTTTTCTGAAAGCTAGAATAGCTTTTGGTACCACATCTAATTAGGAGATTGTAGAACAAAGCACAGCCATCTTGATTATAATGACCGTCTTCAGATAATGCGGTGTTAAATTAGCTCACTCAACAGCTACTTTGTAAGTAGATTTGGTTTATTTTTAGTTCTTATTGGAAGCGGGGAATCCAAATGGAGATGGAGGGTTTTCTGGGAGCACGGGAGATTGCTGGCCAGCAGCACGTGACTGGGCTGCTCTTCTTAGAAGTTTGTTGTGTTTTGCAGGAGGAAATTTTAAGTAAAACCCACAATACAGGTGGAGTTCACTGTGTCTCACGCACCAGCTTTCACTCTAAGAAAAAACAGATGATTTTTCTAGGAAAAAAAAGGTACCTTCTGCAAAATACCTGACCCAGACTCCTCAAACCATCAAGGTCACCAAAAACAAGGAAAATCTGAGAAACCGTCACAGCCAAGAGATGTTTAAGGATGTGTGAGGACTCAATGTCATGTGGGATCCTGGGACCGGAAAGAGGCAATAGGGAAAAACTGAGGCCATCTGAATGAACGCTGGACTTCATTAATAACAACGTATTGACGCTCATTCTAACAAATGTTCCGTCCTAAGGTAAGATGTGAACAGCAGGGGAAGCAGGGCAGGATCTCTCTGTGCTATCTTTGCAACTTTTCTGTAAACGTAAAACTATTCTGAAATCAAAGACTCGCTTTAAAATGTATAAACAAGATAATTTGAAACACCCATGACTCCACCATCAGGAAGACATGACTGTCAGGATGGGGTTGTATCCAGCTGTCTCCGTGCACACTGTTGTGCAGAGCGAGACCATGCTGGGCATTCAGGTTTACTGCGTGCATTTTCCCTTCATGTTCTGCAAACATGAGCATCCTTCCTGTGTCCCTAAAAACATGGTCAATCAGACAGTCAGTGCGTAAATAAATGCCACCTCAGGGAACACTGCCTCCTCGTAAGAGTGGAGGTAAATATGCAAATGATTCTGTGTAACAAGGCACAGAAGGTCCCAGGCAGTGCGTGTGCCCCACTGAGCTGGGTCTTAATGCTCACAGTGGCGGACAGCAGCCTGGAGAAGTCCCCACCAGGTGAGAAGCCAGTCCTCGGTGACTGGGGCCACTTCTCATGCCTGTGCACACTCAGCCACACAGGTGCCCCCACCCCCAACCCACTGGCGGGCTGAGGACTGTGCGGTCGGCCCTGAGCTCGCTAATGACAAGCTGGGGACTGTGGCTGGGTCACCTGTATTGGGGAGGCCCCCTCACTGAGCAGAGCAGGGGGACGGTGGCAGAGGCCACTGTGATGGGTGACAGACTAGACTGTGGCAGGGTTTGTAATAGAGAACCAAGACAGGGGTGTGTGTTCAGGAGGACCTGGTGGCAGGAGGGGCCATCCAAGTGGCTTCTAAGCAGCAGTGCTGAAGGCAGGGCTGGCCTCAGGACGGGCAGTGAAGCCCAGGCGCTGCCCACCTGGAATGCCTGCCTCAGTCTGGGTGGCCACCGGGATTTGAGCAGTTTCTTCAGCTGCTCTGAAGCAGCACAGAAACCTCTACTGGCAGCTAGGGCTGGACTAAAAGGATGCTAACTTCCTGCCCGCCTGCAGCCCAGAGGGCAAGGAGGGCTTGGGCTGGGTTGGCAAGTGGCTCAGAAATCAGGGAGCTGGGTTCCGCCCCCTCCCCACTCTGCCTCCACAGCACCAGCTGCTTTGTTATCATCCTCAGGGCAGGAGCAGCCTCTCTCCCAGGCCTCTCCCAGTGCCATCGTGGCACATGCTCGCAGCATGGAGCTGGACCTGCCTGGGTTCTAAGCCAGTCTTTGGAGGAGGTGTGGGGTTCACTGCGCCTGGTTGGAGCAGCAAGCCCCACACCCCTGCAGATGGTAGGGTGGGCCCAGGCACAAAGGCCATGGCGTCCTGCAGCAGGAGAGCCAGCTGCCTGTCTGTGGTGGGTCCTCTGAGACGGTGGAGGACTTGGGGCATGAATGATGTCACCTTGTCAGTGTCTAAGCAGAATCCCCAGCTCTCACCATCAGCCAGTGCCCAAACTATGCCTCCTGCCCACAGAGGGACCTGCCCACGGAGGGACTGATCCTGCCACAGGGAACATTAACACAGGAGAAGTGAGACCTGGACAAGGCCAACCATGATTTGGTGACTCCAGGAGGCAGGTGACTCTGAGCTGTGAGACAGGCATCAGTGCCACTTGCTTTGTTGGGGGTATCAACAAAGCAAGGAGGGGGAGAAGGAGGCATCCGAGATGGGCCCTAAGGGAAGCTGAGCACATGAATGCTGAGTGGGAGGAGGGTTCTTCCCAGCCACCCATCAGCATGGCAAGAGGAGGGTACCAGGGTGGGGGACAGGACCATCGTGCCCGGGCCAGAGGTGCACACACAGCCAACCCACACCCCAGGGCTGAAGGCCAAGCCAGGCAGGAGAGAGGAGTCAGGGACAGGAGTGGCAGTCATGGAAAGGGAAGAAGGGGCTGAAATTCCGAGATTTGGCTGAGGCTGCACCAGTCAGCGAACAGGCTCTGGGTATCCAATATCACAGTCCAAAGGTCACTTGCCCCACCGAAGTCTCAGGAAAACAGTGGATTTCCTCTGGCAGATGCTGGCGGCTGCAAGCTCTCTATGCAGCTGGCATCTCAGGATGTAATGGAGCAGAGCCTCATATTTTAGGGGTAAAAAAGGAGGGAAAGAGAGAAAAGGGGTGGGGGTATTTTTCCATATGGCGAAGGTTCTCATTAAAATCAATTGTAAACTTAGCTAATGGCTGGGTTCTTGTCATCTGGAGATGGCTGTAAATATCAGCTGCATCTATATTCAGCGTTTGAAATGTTCCTATTGAAAGTCTATATAACTCTGTGAGTGTTTTCCAGTGCACTGTTATTCATTTAAAGTTGTTTGAAAATCTGATCAGAAAGAGCTTCAACCCGGAAATTTAGTGGTTTGCAATATGCCAGCATCTATGCTGTCAGCGCTCCCGCTGCGTGGAGCTCAGGAAAGGACACCCAGGAGAATGTGTACTTGGCGTGTGCTATGTGTTTTCGGGGGGCCAGGAACGTGCATTCAGTGGGGTTTCTATTTGCCCAGGAGGATTGTGATGTGAGGCACGAGGCCTGACTCTGGAGATGTCTGGTGCATGGGAGTTTGTGTGGAAGCTGGAGTTGGCCAGCCCCTGCCTTAGCCTCTGTCAAAAAGTTGGAAGGGCATATTTGCTATCGGAATGCCCACATGCCTGCTGGGCTGATGGCATTCCATAAAGAAGAGAGATTCGTTCCACATAAAATGCCACCACCGTCTACTGCCCCAGGAACGGCCCACGGGTGCCAGGGTTGATGACTGACCTCAGGACTAGGTAGCTCCCATTACTGCTTGGTGGCTGAAGACCCGTAGTGGGATTATTTGGGGGATTACATTGCTGGGGAATTACAGTGCTTGGGGGATTATGGGGTGGGAAGGTGTGCCCTCCATTATTTAGAGGAGGCGGGTCGAAAATTGTATTAGGCTGTTCTTGCATTGCTATGAAGAAATACCTGAGACTGGGTAATTTATAAAGGAAAAAGGTTTAATTGGCTCATGGTTCCACAGACTTTGCAGGAAGCACGGTGCCAGCATCTGCTCAGCTTCAAGGGAGGCCTCAGGAAGCTTCCAATCATGGAGGAAGATGAGGGGGTGGGGCAGACATGTCATATGATGAACGCAGGAGAGAGAGAGAGAGAGAGGGAGAAAGTTGGGGGCTGGTGTCTCACACTTTTCAGTAACCAGATGCCCTGTGAACTCAGAGCAAGAGTCCAGTCATCACCAAGGGGATGGCCCAGGTCATTCATGACAGATCCAGATACCTCC
The DNA here is from genome assembly GCF_002776525.5 of Piliocolobus tephrosceles. NCBI lineage: Eukaryota > Metazoa > Chordata > Mammalia > Primates > Cercopithecidae > Piliocolobus > Piliocolobus tephrosceles. Next base: position 34,250,173 of record NC_045453.1, read on the forward strand.
CCCCAGGCCTCACCTCCAACACTGGGGATTCCATTTAACATGAGATTTGGTGGGGACAAGTATCCAAACTACATCATAAGTGAATGAGGTAGAATATACCTGCAGGGCGGGACCGTGTCATCCATGGAGTAGGCAGGCCTTGCCTTTTGGAATGTGTGCGCGTCAGAATCACCTGGGGAGCGTCCGTCCCACTCCACACCACCAGAAATCCACATATGGGGGCCAACGGACTGGAAGTCATCTTACCTTTTCTGGATCCCTTCCTGCCCCTCTAACTATGGCTTGTGCCGGGAAGACCCTGCTCTGCACCTGCTGCCCCACAGACTCTTGTGTGTTTCACCACAGTGCAGAATTCATTTTAAAAAGTCCTTCCCCTAAAGCAAACTACTGAGGCTAGACGGTAGACTCAGAGATGCCTTCTCTGCAACTACCAAGAAAAGGATCCTCAAAGAAGCTTCTCTCCGCTTTGACCAGCAGCAGGTACTTCCCAACCCTCACTTAAGTCTATTTATAGCATTTTACAAATATGCTCATGAATCATAAAATACGTGTATGCATTAAGCGACTTTCTGGCCATTTTCTAGATGGACAAGGAAAGACGAGAGAGAAGATGTTCATGTGTGCCAAATGTCTAGCAGACGTTCAAGAGGGCTCCAGGCTTCGTAATCGGAAAGAGAGCTAATCCCTTTGCCTAAGATTAAGGCATCCTGGGTGCCTTCCCATATCTTGGTCCTCAGCGTTGATTTCCTGCTCTGAGGGCACTGATACACTAAATTGTGAAACTCATTTTTTCATGGGTATACTGTAGAATAAATATCTGGAAAATTCTTACATTCCTGATAAGATCCCTACAGAGAAAGCATCCCCTCTATCTGCCCCTGAGAACTGTGAAGCTCGCCTGCTGGGATACTGAGATTTCACAGTAGGCTGAGAACACCCTCCATCCGCGTTGATTTATTCTTGTTTCCTCGCCTGCAAGGACGGTCATCAAGCCCCTGTGTTTACTGGGATGTGGGTGAGCTTGCTGGCTCTTAAGTATGCTGAGTAGTAAACTGGGGAGAGGCTCCCCGCCTGCAGCCAGGTTCCTGGGCTGCCCGGTGGTTTGGCCTGTGGATCCTGAATGCTCTCTAATCAAGGCTGTGTGGGCAGTCGCCTCACCAAGGTTAACCACGGCAGTGACTGGAGCGTGTGTGTGAGTGTGACCCTCAAAGAAAAGACCCCAAGAGTCCTTATAGCCAGGCCTGGGGAGTAGATTGTCCCGCATGGGAACCAGTGAGACCCGATCATTTCAACCAGCCATACCTCCTCCAGGTTGCCCATTTCCACTTCATAATAAGCTTCATCTGGCCCAAGGCCTAGAACAAAGGGAGGTTACATGGCTGAGTCTATTAAAACATCTGTCACCAAAGCCCCACTCACATCCTGACCTAGTTCTACAAGTACCAGCTTGTAAAAGACCAAAAGTAGGTCATCGGAGGGAGATGAATGGGGCGAGGGGAACCATCATGTCATGAGCAGTCACTTAGAAATGTTCCAACGCCGGCATCCGAAGAGTCACAGACATGCCGGGCAGAGTTTCCAGGACCCACTGTCTCGTTTCTCAGTGGTGCCTGGGGACCTACAGCAGGTGGCCCTTGGGGGCGGCCGCTGACGCCGAGCACGCACACCCCAGGAGCACGTCCGTTCCTTGCTCGTCGCGGCCGCTGACGCCGAGCACGCACACCCCAGGGGCACATCCGTTCCTTGCTCGTCGGGGAAGCTCACGCCTGTGAGCACAGGAAGTGAAAATTCCTGAAAGAGGACCAGCCTCTCAGTCTTCACAGGGACACGGATGGATTTGTGATTGAGCTTGTTCAGTTTGTTTGTTTGTTTGTTTTGACCAATTACAAATTCAGTCCATCAAATTGTGATTGTTAACAGTAGGATCAGAGCCCCCGTAGAGTTTTGGTTTCTTCCATTTTCAAAGCACACGTGCCCTCCACTTGCAAAGTGTATGAAGGAGGCTGTGCCCTCAATGAGCAGCGCCTCCCTGGAAACCTCGCGGGATTTTGTCCTACGGGTAGGGCGTCCACTCCTCCCTTTCCAGGCACACACAGCCAGCAGCCGCCATTGGCCCCTTCCATTTGGCCTGGAGCCCTGTCCTCCTGCAGCTGGTCCCAGGGTCTGGCCCTTCCTGCCCCAGGGACTTCTTGTTGCTATTGCTCAGGCCATTGCTGGGCGCAGGGTGGAAAGGGAACATCCCGGGTCTCTGCAAGTTGGCCAGCACGACTGCGGGGGCTAACATCCTTCCAGCACGGACCCTCTGTTGACTTTACACGATGTTGACAAAGGGCCTGGGGCCGTCTGAGAACTTCTGTGCTGGTTTCACGCCAACCTCACAGCAGCCCCAAAGCCCATGTCTTTGCCGTCCTCTCCAGGCTGCAGGTGGAAACCAAGGCACAGAAGGCACCAGGCCGCCGTGGTGCACGGCTGTTGAGGAGGAAGCAGGGCCCGGCATTCCGTGCTCCCTGGTGTTCTAGCAACAAAGGCTGCTCTCTGGAGGCCTTACCCCTGCCACCTTCCCTCTAAGCAGTCTCACCCCTGCCACCTTCCCTCTAAGCAGTCTCACCCCTGAAAATTGACCACTTTTCTTTTCTCTGAAAAACAATTTTAAAAAGCATCTGATAGTCACAACCTGTGTCCCAAGGAAGCTGTAACCAGCTGTAGGCGAGAAGCAGCCACACCTTCCCTAGAGTGGAGGCCCCTCTGGCCACCCACTCACTGGACACCTGTCCCAGGCACCACGGGCCTGGCCTCCGAGCCCCACAGCCTCTCTCCTTGCTCCCTGTCACTGTTACTGAACCCATCTGGGGTCCACTTGCCCAGCACAATAAAGCCAAGCGTCCACGCCAAAGTTTCGCAGCGGGAGAAAGGAGGGCATTTATTTGCAGGGCGCCAAGCAGACAGAATTGGGCAACACCCACAGGAGACCTGACCTCCTGGCTGGCTCACAAGTAAGAGATTTTAAAGGCAGGGGCACGCCTCAGGCAGGCAGAAGCCACAGGCAAAATCATAAATCAATACATGGCCTAAAAAGGAATCTTGAAGTGAGGGCTGACAGGTCATAGGTAGATCCAGCAATTCTCTGATTTGCAGTTGGTTAAGGATTTGTCTAAAAGCTTGGGGTCATCAGAAAGGAATGCTAAGGACTGGCTGGTGGGTAGGACTCTCTTCAGGCCCCTCAGAAAGAATGTTGGAACAAAAAACAGTGGTCAGGGTTCCGGCCTCAGTTCCCCCCCCCCCCCCGCCCCGATGTCTACGTGACAGTGGTTGGCATTTTCCGTCTGGTAGGGGTCCAGGTTTCTGAAAAACAATTCAGGGATGTAGGATAAGATGTTATCTTTGGTTTCCATAGGGAACCGAACATCTTGTGGTTCTAACTTCCTCGGGGGGCTATGGTTTTAGGCTATTGTTACCTTCTCGATTTTATCAAGTTGCTTGTTTATTTCTCAGGGTTCGCTGGGTGCCTGGAATTTCCTTTGAAGGCACTCAAGATTTTCCTTTATTTCCATGCTGGGGGACCTAACAGGCCCGTAAGAGGGGTCCCTGCCCTATGTCATCGCTGGCTTGTGAAAGGACCATAGGCAAATATGCACTGGGGCTGAGGTTTGCTGGTAATAAGTACATGGACATGACCCTTGGCAATGCAGCTGAATTGAGACCAATAGCTTTATTGTGCCTCTCAAAACACAGATTGAATGTGGGCCTCGGTATTCATTGTCTCGAGAACAGCTCTGGAATTGTGGGCAGGAGGATTTAGAAGGTCATCACTGTAATGTTTTCTATGAGAGGCACCTGGGCAGCAGCCATGGGGTAGCAGGAAGGGCCCAGGACCTCCCTGGAGGCTCAGGACACGCCTGCCTGCGCCATTGCCTGGCATTGAGGTGGGGGTGGGGGGCACGGTTGGGCCCCCGCCCTGCACCTGAAAACAAGACTCCAGCTCTTCTCAGGCTCCTGCCAAAGTGCCAGGCACAGAGCCTGTCATTCATGATCGTGTAGTGAGTTGGGAGAAAAGAAAACTGGAATTTTTTTGTTTAATGCAAAACATCCTTGCGTTTACATTTTGGCAAAAAAATGGAAAAGCTTTCACATCTCCGGGTGGCCCAGCACTGGCAGGCCCTGCTGCTGTCCATCACCGTTTGGGCTCCTGGTTCTGGGGACTCCGCTGTGTGGTCACCCTCGCGATGTGGCCTGGGAACCTGGGGTGAGCATACAGCAGGAACCTGCAGGTCCTAGATTGTCACAAAGGAGGCCGCAGTCTCCAAAAGCTGCGTGTATGATAGGGAAGCGCTGCTGGCCGCACCGGCAAAGCCGGTGAGGACCCTCCTGGGCTCATTAGCTTAGATCCTGGTTTCCCAGTGGATGGAAAGGGGGACCCTCCCTGTGGCGGCTGCAGAAGGACAGTGGGGGGCTTTCTCTTTTCCCCTCTGAGCTGCAAAAGCTGCCTGTTGGGAGTCGATTGTCCCTCCCTCCCCTCCTGCCCTCCCAAGTGTCCTTCATAAAGATGTAATTGAGCTGTGGATCCCACCAGTCAGAGGAGTCACTCCACACAGAAATCCCAGGCACAAATATCCAGCTCTTCCTGGGATGAGATTCGGGACTCTGGTGTAGTCCACCCCACCTGGCCATTGCTTCTCTTTTAGCTACAACTGGGAAGGAAAGCTGTGATGCCCAGTTACAAATGAAGCAAAATAATTACCTCTGACTTTTTTTGTTCTTGTCGGAAATCCACTCTCCTAGCTTGCTCTCTCTCACTCTGCTCTTGCTCTCTCCGTCTCTCTCGTTCACTCTCTCTGTTTCCTGCGTGGCTTGCCCAGTTCCCCTGCAGTCTATCCCGCCATCCCGGAGTCTATCCCCCCATCCTGGAGTCTAT
>NC_045453.1:34255094-34257491 GCF_002776525.5 Piliocolobus tephrosceles
CCATCCCGGAGTCTATCCCCCCATCCTGGAGTCTATCCCGCCATCCCTCACCCCTCCTGCCTGGTTTCCTGGATGCTCCGAGATAGAATGTGGAACTTCTCCAGCCCCATCTTCCGCCGGGCTCTGGAATGTCCCTCAGTGCGATTCCACCACAGGCAGCTCCCTCACCACGGGGCTTCGCCTCCTGCTCTGCATTGCACTGGCAGAGGGACAGCACAGGACTTAACTCTGCAGCCAGGCCCTAGGGCCATGGGCCGGAGGGGATGCTGGCCACCTCTCTCACCCTAGAAGCTGCTGCAGGTGTCCGCCCTGGGGACTGGGCAAAACAGGGACTGGCCCACAGACCCACCGGCTCCACCCTAACCGGAGCAATCCATTCCTGTTCCTCTCCCTCCTCCCTCCTCTGTCCCCTCTGCTGATGCCGTGGTCCCTGAGCAGTCACGGGGCCAATGTCTGTGACACACGGAGCCCCCGTCGGACACTATATGAGCTCATGGGCATCACCTCTGACTCCTTCCTCATCACTAGAGGCCGTTACGGCTTCCATTTTATAGACTGGGAGGCGGAGCCCCAGAGGCCGAGCCGGACGTCCATGTCAGGGAGTCTAATGGCAGGTTCTCACTACCCTGGAAACTACATCTGCATCAGATCTGCCCCCATGAGTCATAGCCTCACAGAAAACAGTTTACAAGGTCATTTGGCAGAAAGCTCAGTGGCTAAGCTATTTTAAAGCAAAGTATCAGACCCTCAGAGAGGCCGGATTGATTGTAATAGCACAGGGCCACAGAACCGGCTCAGGATGAAATGTCAAACCGCGGCCCGAGAGCGGCACTAAAAATAACCGGGCGCTGTTCCCAGGTCAGCGAGCGTGGGTTCAGCGATCACACTCGACTCACTGTCCACACAGCCCCTACTCCCCAGTCCCTGGCTCCTCGTCCTGGCGAGGAGCCGCAAGCACCCTCAGCCTGTCAACCTTTCAACTCCTCCAGCGAGTCCTGTGTTTGTAACATGGGGTGTTTTCAATGTGTTGAGATGTCATACACGCCCTGAAAAATGCAGGAATGATTAGTGGCCAGCCAGACAGCTCTGCACAGACTGCAGAGCCCAGTGCAGAGCCCAGTGTGGCCAACACCGTCTTGAGTCACACTCCATCTGCCCTCCCAGAAAGCCCCCCCAAGCCCCTTGCAGCCACCATCCCTTTACCAAAGGGTAACCAGATTCCTGTATCCAACTTTCTAGATATTGCCTGACTTTGAACTTCAGGTAAATGGAATCCCTTTTTGATTTTACAAGTGAGATCTCACTCTGTTGCCCAGGATGGAAGGCAGTGGCGCAGTCACAGCCCACTGCAGCCTCCAACTCCTGGGCTCAAGTGATCCTCCCACCTCATGTGGGGCTGTGTAGCTAGGGCCATAGGTGCACAGCACGTTGCACAGCTAATTTTTTTACTTTTTGTAGAGACAAGGTCTCACCATGTTTCCCAGACCGGTCTCAAGCTCCTGGCTTCAAGCGATCCTTCCACCTTGGCCTCCCAGGGTGCTGGAATTACAGGTGTGAGCCACCGTGCCTGGCCTGTGGACTTTTGTGTCTGGCTGCTTTTAAGAGTCAGACTTGTTTGTAGTCCCCCCAGTGGAGGATGAATTCGAGCACAATTCCTACCTTCTTTACTCCTGACCTTGGAACTTGGTGGGTGGCTGAGCCCCTTGAGCTGCAAAGTGAAGAGAATGATAGCAGTATCCCTGTGGAACCATGGGGGGAATGAACAAGGAAGGACGTGGGACATTTATTCAGGACAGGAACGGCACACTCAGGGTCACCATTTGTCTTATTCTTGTCAGCTATTACATGTCTCATTTTATGGTTTTCATCCTGAAATACGTGGTCAGTCCAGGGTTTTTCATTTTAGCTGAGTTACCTTTTATTTATTCTCAGTTCTGTCCCATGCAGATGCCTCACAAAACCCATATACCCCTCAGGGCCCCTCCCCCAGATGCACAGACACAGCCAGAACAGCTTCTGGGGCTGATTGCCCCTGGATGGGCCTCTCTGTGTGGGTTTGGGGGAGGAGCTGCCTGCCTCCCCGCGGGGGGAGGATGCCTCAGCCCAGGTTACCTGATCCCTTCTCAGGCGCTATTTTCCCCATGCAGATAAGGCCCTCAGTTTTCCAAAGAACTTGCAAGAAATCATGATGCTACTGCAAGGGTTTAGTGCTCATTCTTCACTCACTGTGTCTGGGATACTAGGTGGGTGTTTATTCCACCACCATCCCTCTATCAAATGCCACTAGCTCCTAGGCCAGGAAGCCCGTGCCTCTCCACAGGCTGACTGCATGCTGGTGGCCTAATTCCCACTGTAAAGTGGAGGACTCCAGGCACAGAGATGGGCTCGTAACCACCA
>NC_045453.1:34257501-34287194 GCF_002776525.5 Piliocolobus tephrosceles
CTGTAAAGTGGAGGACTCCAGGCACAGAGATGGGCTCGTAACCACCACTTCCCTATGATAAGTCTGTGCCACCTAAAGGAAAAGTACCTTATCAGATAGGCTGGAATTTGGCCAAATTTTCTATTATGATGAGGCTGTCCATCATGCATCCATCATCCACTCATCCATCATCCATTATCCACCCATCATCCATCCATCAATCCATCCATCCATCGCTTCATCATCCATCATCCATCACCCATGCATCCATCCATCATCCGTCATCTACCCATCATCCATCCATCATCCGTCATCCACCCATCCATCCATCATTGATTCATCATCCATCTGTCCATCAATCATCCATCTATCATCCATCCATCTATCCATCATTCATCCATCATCCTTCTATTTGTCATCTCTCCATCCATCCATTTATCATCCATCCATCATCATCCACTCATCCACCCATCATTCATTCACCTACCCATTTATCCATCCATCCATCCATCCTTCCATCCATCATCCTTTATTCATCCTTCATCCACCTATCATCTGTCATTCATTCATCCATCCATTCATCCATCCACCCATCATCCATTCATCCATCATTCATTCATCCATTCATCCATCCACCCATTATCCATTCATTCATTTATCATTCATTCATCAATCCACCCATTCATCCATCATTCATTCATCCACCCATCATCCATTCATCCATCATTCATTCATCTATCCATCCATTATTTATTCATCCTTCATCCATCCATCATCCATCTAACCATTATCCATCATTCATCCATCATCCATCTATCCATCCATCCATCCATTCATTCTTCCATCATCCGTGCATTCCCAGAATGCACACTCATGAAGCCCTATCCACAACCCCCAAATGGGCTTTCAGTAAGTGGCTGAGTATGACCATCACCCTTCCAGTGACCAAAGCCTAGAAGCCAGGTGCTTTAATGGAAGTTTCCACCACAAAATTCTGGACTCTTGGCATCCCAGTCACAGTCCACAAGGAAGAAGAGCTTAAAAAGCTTAATAATATGTGGTACCTTCATAGGATGATGTGTGCCTCTGTCTTTGAAAACTGACTTCAATCACTCTTTTAACACTTAATGACTTCTTAGAAAATGTGATGTCTCCATTCTAGACATGAAGCAGTCCTTTTCCAGCACTGTGTTTCTAGCCTCCGGGCTTTGGTTTCATCCCCCTGGATTCCAGTCTAGAGGCGGCTGCACATGCAGGTGCCAGCAGGAGGTCCTCTGATCATTCTATGCAAAAGCCTTTTTGACCAAAGAAGCTGTATTTGTTGTCCTTCCATCATCCTTAACTCCTTAAACCTCACGGTCCCTTTTTTATGAAGGCATTGTGATGTGACGGGTCTGTGCTCAGGCTCTCCAAAGAGGCTCTCTGGGGTCCCAACTCCGAGGAGGGCTCGTAGCACTGGCCAGGCAGTGCTGCCTCTCAGGCTGCTGCACCAGCATCACAGGGCAATTACCCTGCACTGGGCTCCAGATGGGTGTCTGTTCTTTCATTGTTCCTTAATCAAATGGCACTAGTTCCTAGGCGCAGGAAGCTAGTGCGTCTTTACAGGCAGACTGCATGGTGGTGTTATAATCCCCAATACAAAGTGGAGGAATCTGAGGTGCAGAGATAGGCTCTTAACCTCCACTTCCTCAGGGCCCTGCCCGCTATCTAGAAGGACCTCGTCATGCCCACCTGAGATGTGACTGTCTAGCATTAGTGGTGCCTGCTGCCTCTGCCCACCAACTGCTGGGCCACATTGGCCCTGTTCCCTAAAAGGCTCAGATCCATTGTATGAAATTCCCCAAGACCCTGCTGATACAGAGACCTGAATGTCCGTTTCTAGGCTATTGACTATCCATTGATCTGCCTGCGTGTTTCTGCCGAGCATCTTTTTTGGGAATTATTCTGCCCAATGCTGGTGAGTGGGCGTCACCAGCAGAAATGCCCATGTCCATGGAGACACCAACTCAGCCCATCTGGTCTGTCTTCCAGTCTCCAAGAGGGGGTGATAGTAGTACCTGCATCTGAGATTGTTGCCAGGAGGCCGCCTGCGTGGGACTGTCTGCAGAACCCAGCACAGGGTGACTACCTGGCTGTGCTGGTGCCGGACCCTGAGAGGCAGTGCTGCCTAGGAACCCGGGCTCTAGAACCACATCCTTGGGTTCAAATGCCACATCCATCCCTTGATAGCTGTGTGACCTCAGGAAAGTCACTGAGCCTCTCTGTGCCTCAGTGTCCTCCTCTGTGAGGTAGAGATAACCCCGGTGCCTTCCTGGAGGAGTGGTGTGAGTGTCAAGAGAGCTGTCTGCGTGGCGTGCTCAGATCAGCGCTTAGCACAGAATGAAGCACTGGCTAAGCAAGTGAGGGCTTCGGCATTGCTGGTTGTCAGGCTGACCAGGCCCTGCCTTTGGGTCAGGCACCAGGCTTGGCATTTGGCCCATGGTTTCTGTTTTCATCCTCTGAGCAGCTCAGTGATGGTGATGCGGGTCTTTTACTCCTTCCGAGCATCGCGAGGGGAGCTGTAAATCAGAGTGCACGCCCAGGCTCCCAGGCCCCAGATCCTGAAGACTTAACAATACCCCTGTACTGCTTGTTAGAGGCCTTTCACTTGACGGAGCTTTCGGTCTTGTTGGGAATACAGGATTATAATCATCCCACTCTGGCAGGAAAGTGAAGGGAGTAATTCAGAGTTCAAACAGGCAACTGCATTTAGTGGGTAAAGGGAGCAAACCCAGGTCAGTGCAGCTCTGTGGGGGTGCAGCTCCAGGGGCCTTGAAGGGTGAGTAGAATTGAGGTTGTGGTGGGAACACAGGAGGATCTCCCAGGCTGCAGGAGAGCCTGCACCCACCTCCTTATTAAGAATTAATTGTGGTCTGTTCTGATTTGAAGATGGCTAGTGTCTTTTGCAATCATCCCATTAGAGAGGACTTCTGCTTCCCTCTCTGCCAACCCTGAAGCATTTGTGGCCGTGACTGATTTCCAGCACGTATGGACGGCTGCGTATTTCTGCGAGTCCCGCTGCTGCTGAGCTCCTGCCAGACAGGCCCATCGGGAGCAGGTGTGTGCTCATGGCCTCCTCCAGCAGTGACAGGAATGGCCTCTGAGAGGAGGGGCAGCTGGACAGCAAAACCAGGCACTGTTTTCCAAAGCTCCACCAAAGGCATCGCTTGGGGAGTTTGTTTTAAAAGGAGGAGAGCGAGTTTGTGGGGATTGTAAGGAGATGGGAGGCAGCCTCAGCTCTGTCTCTCCTTTCCTGGAAGGTTTACAAGTTGAGCTTCAGCTCCATGAGCAAGCAGCCGTGAGAACCGTGGGAGGGCACACCGCAGACTTCGCTCACTCACTCTCCAGGGGGGCGCTGAGAAAACCAGTAGTGCCCCCACTTTACAGAGGAGAGGCTGACGTGCAGAAACCTGAATTCAACAAGGTCAAGGAGTCACTGGGATTTGAACCCAGGATCTCTGGTTCATGAGCCTGGCTGAAACGAGCCCATTTTCAAATCAGAACAAACCACAATTAATTTGTAATAAGGGGGTGGATGCGGGCCCCTCTGCAGCCTGGAAGAGCCTCCAGAACCTCTGGTTCATGAGCCCAGCTGTCTGTATCTCTCTGACCCAGGTTTTGTGATCGGACCCCACTGTGTTCGCGCCAGGCAGTACAATGGCCGACTGCGCTGGTTTTAGTAGCATATCCTCTGAGAGGTCCGCAGGCGTTGCGGGCTGCCTTGCCGTGACTCATGGAGTTTATCTTCCTGCCACAAGTGAGCACAGATCTTGGTGTCACTGGTTTAAGGTCTGCTTATTAGTTCCCATCCATTTGCCAAGAGAGCGTGAGATCATTTGTAGGTGGTGAGAGTGAGGCTGCGTCCTGCCTGTGGGGGCTCTGGGAGATTCGCAGGCCTTCTCCCGAATTCCCGCCTGGCCTCCCCCATGACACTGGCATGGGCTTCTGCTTCAGCTTGGCAGCTCCCTGCGTGTCCACCGCCATCCTCTGGGTCCTCAGGGGCCTCCAGCCAAGCCTCGCTGTGCTGCCCCCTCACCCCCAGCTTAGCCCCCGACCCAGTGAGCACGTGGGCAGAGTGGAGAGGCCAGATCAGGAACCCCCCAAGACAGTGGAGGGGGTGGGGAGGGATGCCAGACCTCAGGGGATGGGGCCAGATTTCCTCCCAAACCCCTCCAAGCCGCTGAAAATGGATGTGTGAGGAATAGCCACTCGTGAACCCGGTAACCATGTGTGAGGTGCTGCACCGTCCCTGATACCAACTGTCACATTCGTTAAAGTTTAATTTGATCTTTTTCAATATCACATTAAAATGTTTCCATCTTGGAATGGAATGGTTATGGTTAACATAAATCTGCCATGTACACAGAGACTTCATTTATATTAGCTTTTATTTAACTTAGTAAAAAGTAATTTGTTTTTATTAATTGATTCATTTTCCCCCCAGCCAGGCAAGCGGCCCGACTCGGAACTGCACACGCAGCGCAGCCTGGGTGGGAGCCAGTGCTGCCCTCGTTCACCTGGCTGCGGGCTGTTGTCTTCCGCGGAAATTTTAATTGACGGCCCAGTGCCGGTGTGGCCTTATTATCTGCTCCTCTCTCCCTTCAGTTCTTTGTTTTTTAAGTTATCCTAGCCAGTTGATTAGTGTAACACTTACTACTGTGTGAGCTGGAGCCCTCTGCAGTGTTCTGCTTTACATGGAGTGCAGGGAAAGCACAAAGATGCATCTGGCAGTGCCCTGGCATCAGGACGTGGCCTGCAGACCAGTGGGTGGCTCCATCAGCCACTGGCCTCCAGGAGCTGAGGAAGGAGCAGGAGGGCGGGTGCCAGGGAAGGCAGCCCACACCAGGTGACAGGCAACATGGATCCCGCTGCCCAGAGCTGGCCAGCACTGTCCGTTCACTGCCCAGCCTCCGTCCCTCTCCCTGGCCACAAAGGTGGGAAGGCGGCTCTGTGCCAGAACTGTGTTTCAGTTTCCTCATTGCTGCTGGAGCTTTCTCACCATCAGGAGGTCCCATCTCAGGTCACGGCCTGCTGATCCCAGACGACTCCGTCTTTGGGTGGAGCTGTGGCACTGCTGGCGGGCCCGCACCAGTCTCGGCTGTCTTGTCAGGTGCCCGTGCGTGTGCCACGTGTGATGATTGTGTGGCATGGGGTGCTCCTTGCACACACAGACACACCCTTCCAGCATTCCTGGACAACACAGAGAAGGCATTTGCCTCCGTCATTCCCTGCCACATGCTCTTCCAAAACCTTCCTTGGAGGCCTCTTGTCAATCTTCCTCCCTCGGGCAGCCTCCACTCAGCAGCCCAACTTTTTACTAAGGTTCATTCTGTAAACACCAGGGCAGATGGCAGCTGTCGTGCAGAGCATGCAACAGAAAATGGGCCCGGGACTTCTTCCCAGCTACTTCCCTGGGGGACAGATGGCCACAGCAGGGTCAGGAGGGCACCGCATGTTTCTGCCACCCATTTAGGGAAGAGACACAACCTGTCTGCTTCCCCGATCATCAGTGTGGATAACTTTGTGTTCGTTATTCAGTAAATAATGAGCTCTTTTCATTGCTGGGGAGACCTCTACCCTCTCCAGGTGGAGTTGTAATGCCAAGTTTTTCTTTACCAAAAAAGTCAGATTAAAAATGGCTAAACAGTTTCTAATGACTGTAGCTTAGAACTTTTTGATGGACAGACCTGCCACTTTGCTTGGATGATGTTACATAAAGAAGCAGGATAGCTGATGAATTCACCTATATCTACCCATCGAAAGACCCAGAAGCACTTCTGGCGTGACTTTGGAGACGGGCTGCTTCTAGTGATCAGTGTTCCGCACGTTGCTAAACACTTCGCCGTCTTACAGAGCAGTAATGTGTGTGTAAGTGATGTGTGAATGCTGGCACTTTACACAGAGGCAGGGCCTGGTACTCCTCACCCGTGCAAATATCGCACAGTTATCATTGGGACACATTGTTTTCCGTGGTTTCAGCGATGACACTTTATATGTCTGTAGTCCTTTAAACTCTTTTCAAAGCTTTTTTAATATCCGTATGTCCTTTAATCCAACTAATTGAACTTGAACAGAGAAAAACATTGATAAATTAATTAAATCTACTCCTTTTATAGGGGCCGGCAGGTTGAAAGTCACGGCTGTGTCACAGTTGGTTTGTGAGTGGCTACTACACATGTGACAATAAGGGGGAGATACAAAAAACACCATGTACACCCCTCTCTGCTTCCGATGACTTCAATGAAAAAAAGTGTGGAAACAGCTTTGTACTTTAATAGTATGAAATACTGAAGGGGAAGCCCTTGCTAATTGTTTTCTCTTTTTCTGACCCTCCCTCCACCACTACCCAAAAAAAGTATGTCTGAAAGTTTCATAATAGGATGTTTTTATAAGAACAAATGGTGATAACAGATCTTTGCTGATGAGATTCAAAGATGTAAGTGAGAGTTTCTCAGCCCCAGCATGGCGGCCGCTGGGGGCCGGCAGGTTCTCCTGCTGTGGCCACCCTGAGCCTGTGGGCTGCATCCCTGGCCCCCTCCCCTGGGTGCCAGTGTCCTCCCCACCCCACCTGCCCAGGTGTGACAACCAAAAGTGTCTCCGGACGTACCCCAATGACCTTGGTCAGGGTGAATTGTCCCAGGTTGAAAACTGCTGAAATGGTGGCATCCGTGCAAAGCGTTTGCTGGAGTCTGCAGAGCAGGCCTCCCATGCGGGACGCAGCTCAGCAAAAACCACAGAGTACAGGCTTCCCTGTGGGCCTGAGCCAGGAATCGGGCACAGCCCCGGCCAAAATCAACCCACCCTGGGGCCCCAGTGGCGTCCCTTCGTCTGCCCTCCACTGCAGCTCCTAGGCAAGTAACCATCGCTGCCCTGGTTCAGGCAGAAATTCCCTTTTCAGAAACTCACAACATCTGAGGAAGGAATTCAGAGGAGCAACAACAGAGAAAACATCTAGAAATAAATGGCTTCTGGGGTCAGATTCTGAGTCCTGCCCCCCAAAACCTCCTTTAACGCGGTGCTGCTGCGTGGACCACCCACGGGGAAGCCCTCAGGACTCAGGGGCCCAACTCCCGGCATGAGTGAGGGGAGGCCCAGGAGGGGATGGCTTTCAGTTATGCCACTTGAATGAGGTGGCTTCTGGGCAGCCAGAGGCCCTGTCCCACGTAAAGCAAAGGCCAAGGGTTCTCCCTTGGTTGCGAGCCTGGGAGGGCAGGAAGAGCCCTCGGGATGCTGTGGTCCAGAGTGGGGAGCGTCTGGCCACCCACTCATCCCGAGGACATCAGTACACAGGAGCAGTGGAATCGGCATAGACACAGCGGTGGAGACGCAGTAGCCCTCGGCCTGCACATTCAGCACCTGCAGCCGGGGAGACGGAGAGCTCTGATCTAAGGATGTGCAGTCAGTTCCACGTGCACCTGACAGGCTTACCTTGAAAAGAGGTGTAAGGGCTTCCCCAGCACCGTGGTGTGAAAGGGTTATGGATAGGCACGCCCTCACACACATGTACACGCACAAACGCACACACCCGTGCACACACACTCACATACAGAGTTCTTTCCATGCTGACTCCTTGGTAAATCTTGGAGCGTGTGGGCTTATTTAATTTCAGACGGTGAACAGTGTGAGGAAGCAAAGGGCGAGAGGAGCTTGGGGCTTCTTTCCCTGCAGTGCCCAGCAAGGTCCCTCAGGACCACCTGTAGCTGCTAAGCCTCGAGAGCTGAGGCTGAGAGCGCCAGCTGGGGAAGGCTCCTGTTTGAAACAAGTGAATGGCACATTCTCCTTGTTTCCCAGAGCCCAGTAGCTGAAGTGTTTGAAGCAGCCTTCCCCCTGCAGAATAGGGCAAGATTGCCAGGAATAAGCTCCTTGCCTTAAAAGGGCAGAGCTCTGTGGAAGCAGGGCCTGGGCTCAGGGAAACCATCCTGGCTGTGCCACTGGCCGGGGCTGCGGGAGCTCCAGGCAGAAGCGGAACCCAGGTGCTGCTGCCATGCAGGGGTGGTGAGGAATGGAAGCTTTCCACTTGTGAACCGTGGGACTTCCCAGAAGCACAGCAGCGGTGACTCCATCTGTCTCTAAACATTTACCTGGGCTGTCCTGGGGAGTGCCGTTCATTAAAGCTATGGGAAACACACACACACACACACACACACACACACACACACACACACACACACACACACACACACACCTAAAATCCCAAGCTAGCTGTGGTCCTTTGGGCTGCTTTGGTTTGTGCTGCTGGGGTTAGAGGAACATTGCTATGGAAAGGCCCTATTTCTACCTGGAATGCTTCCCTGCTGGAGACACAGTCACACTCAAGTCATTTAAAAATACCCATAGGAGGGCACGTGAAAACCCAGGGAAAGCTGAAGAAGGCCTGGACCTGCAGAAAGCCTGGACACCTGCATTCAGGCGATTGCGTCGGCATCGTGTTCCCGCATTTGACTGTGGACTTTGGTCGTGATCCATGTTGTCAGCAGAGGAAGCTGCTTGAGAAATGCTCGGGGCTCTCTGCACTAATTTTGCAACTTCTCTGAATAGCAAACTTTTTTTTTTTTTTTTTAGATAGAGTCTCACAATGTCTCCCAGGCTGGAGTGCAGTGCCACAATCTCAGCTCACTGCAGCCTCAACCTCCTGGACTCAGGTGATCCTCCCACCTCAGTCCCCTGGTAAGCTGGGACTACAGGCACATGCCACCAAGCCCGGCTAATTTTTGTATTTTGTGTAGAGACGGGGTTTTCCCGTGTTGCCCAGGCTGGTCTCGAATTCCTGAGGTCAAGTGCTGCCCACCTCGGCCTCCCAAAGTGCTGGGATGACAGGTGTGAGCCACCACACCTGACCAACTATTTCAAAAATAAAATGTTTAAATGTATTTTTAAATTCCATTCTCATTAGATAATACCATTGTAGACAGAGTTCTTGAACAAATTTTCCATGCCCTTGAACAAAAGCCAGAATCTCACACACAGAAGTGACCACTCCTCACCCTGTCCACCTCTACCATCTTTCATTTAAAGAAACCTTCTTTCCACGGTGAGCATAGACCTGTGTGGGACCCACCAGCTGGCTTCAATGCCCGCTTTTCATTGCCAAGTCAGAAATTATGTGGGGCAGGTCATCTTCTGAATGATCTCTCTGTTGTCATTGAGCTCAAATGGTGCCTTTGCCAGACTTTGCCAGGCATGATTCCCCGGTTTTATCCTAATGCCCATTTGCTCAGTCATCCCCCCCATAATTAACTCAGCTGGAAGGTTCTGGTGACTGGAGACCAGGCTAGAAGCGTGGAGGTTTGGACAGAGAATTGAGCTGCCTGTGGTTTTGGAAGAGCTTCCCTGAGAATTTTAGAGAAGCCCCAGGAGAAAGAGGGTCAGGAGGGGCTAGATTCTGCCGCACTTCCTTGGGTTTGCCCAGTGCTGCCCTGGACAGTCTCCACCACTCAGGGCCCCCCAACAGGCTGGGGAAGTGGACTGTGCTCACCTCCTGCAGGCCCCTCCCTGGATACTGAGGATGCAGTGAGCAGGGTCTGTAGGCTGCTCAGCCATGGCCGTGAACCCAGGAAGGGTTACCTTTCCATCCAGGAGCCTCTCCAGCTAAGCCCCCTCCAGCTGCAGGAGCCGGGACTTGCTGAATTCTGAGAGCGGGAGGGGAAATGGATTGATCGGGTAGCTGCCGTGCGCTCAACTCTGCGCTCCGGCTGTACCTGATCTCATTTCGCCTTACTGTTATGTTCTATTGATTAGCCACTAGGATCGAGAAACTCGGAACTCCCAGGGACTCTGCCGGCTCATGTCACAGACCCCTGCGGCTGACCCTTGCCTGTCCTCATTTCAGGGAGGAAGACTCTCTGTCTTAAGTCTCCCAGCTGCTGTGGCCAGGCCGGGCACCATAGTCCTGCTCGTAGCCCAGAGGCAAGCGGTGCCACCTGAAAGGAAGGGCCATCCCCATTGACCCCATGGGGACAGCTCAGCATTGGTGGTCAGCCAATCAGCTTGGCCACAAAGTTAGCCCTTTAATTATCTCCATTTTACAGAAGAGGAAACAGAAGTTCCAAGAAACAAGTTATCTTGCCCAAGAACACATTGTCCCCCAAAACCTCTGCAGTGATGACAATGTGGCTAGTACGTGGGTGGGGACGTGGTCACTGGCTGTTCCTTCTGAGTCTCTACAAGTCCCTCTGTCCCTCTGTCCCTCTCCTGCTGTTGGCCCCCCACCTCCCTGGGTGGTTCTGTCCAGCATTTCAGAAGTGCCCCCGAGCCCAGGCAGAAGCAGGAGGATTCTTCTCTTTGCAGGGATAAACACGACCCACCTGGCCTCTGTATGAGTCAGGCTCCAAAAGACTTAACTTTGTGCAGAAGGAAGCGAAGGCCTTTCTAAAACACGAGTTGCGCGCCCGGCCTCCCTGGCATCCTCGGTGGAGGCAGCCCGCCCAGGTGAGTGCCGGACCCCTCACAGGAGCGGGATGTCTTCTCCAACGATGGACTCATGTTTTTATAAGTCTAAAAAAGACCACATCCCTGGCTTTTTAAAAAAATATTATGGGGCAAATGATTGATTTCATGATTCTTAGATGTGAGTGATGGGGAGACTGGTTTCAGTTTCATGATTGCAGTTGTCATATTTCTGAACTTCCTAAATAGAGCTTTATTTTTAAAGATCCTACAGTCTTACATCAAGTTAAAAAGGTTGCTGTCAAAATTAAATGGCATGTCAATTTTAATGAGCAACTGAAAAATTAACAAATGTAACATTCTAATCTAATTATGTTCTTTCAAAAAGCTTTTTGAAAATTGATTCAAGTTTGATTTGTCAGGCATTCTACCGCCAAGGCAGCAGTGACAGTGTGTGGGAGCCCCGCACCGGGACCTTCCCGACGGGTCTCCGCTGGCCTCCATGGTGTCTCTCTAGCTTTGGGATTACTTGCTAACGCTGTAAAACTTTCATGAATTACATGCACATACAGAGAAAGTGAACAGATTGTCAATATACCCCTCTGCACTTTGATGAGAGAATCACAACCAGCAATAGGCACCCAGATGCCCCGGCACCCTCCTTAACCTACTATCTCCCAATAAAGGTAAACACCAGTTTTTAAACATAAGAGCTTTTTTTTTGAGGCAGAGTCTCACTCTGTCACCCAGGCTGGAGTGCAGTAGCACAATCTTGGCTCACTGCAGTCTCCACCTCCTGGGTTCAAGCGATTTTCCTGCCTCAGCCTCCTGAGTAGCTGGGATTACAGGTGTGCGGCACCACGCCCAGCTAATTTTTTTATTTTTAGTAGAGACGGTGTTTCGCCCTGATGGCCAGGCTGTCCTCGCACTCCTGACCTCAATTGATCCACCTGCCTCAGCCTACCAGAGTGCTGGGATTACAGACGTGAGCCACCGTGTCCTGCCGCTATTTTTTAAGCGTGGCATCTATGCTTTTTGAGCAGGGATCCATACGGTGAGGGAGGAGGACCTCTATCATCTGAAAGTCTGTTCTGTTCAGTGCCCCATGTGGTTTGCGAATCATGCGTGCTGTTTTGTATGCTCCTATTAAAAGATGGGGAGAGAGTCCTGTCCTGGTGTCCCTAGTGAGTGAGGGCCTTGTGGAGATGTCTCGTGGTTCTGGTTTCCTCCCCTCCCAGAGGCATCTCGGGTGGTGTCCTGCTGCGTGTGTACCACGCCAGCATGACAAGACGTTCTGTCTGTCAGGACAGCGGCGCTGGGCAGGAGAGCTCTGTTCCCAGAACCCGGGGCCCCGGCCCTCACCTTTTCCGCATCTCGCTCTGGCTTTGGTTTTGAGAGTGGTGATGTCCCATTAGTGCCCCCTGACACTTTGGACAATCTACGCAGCATTATTCCAGGGTGTAGAGATAGTTAAAGCAGGCCCAGCTCCTTCTCTTAAAGGGTTTACTGATTAGCTGGGAAACAGGTAACTTTAAGAAAGAAGAAAAAACAGGCTGGGTGTGGTGGCTCACGCCTGTAATCCCAGCACTTTGGGAGGCGGCCGAAGTGGGAAGATCACTTGAGGCCAGGAGTTCAAGACCAGCCTGGCCAACATGGCAAAACCCATTTCTACTAAAAATACAAAAAATTAGCTGGGAGTGGTGGTGCATGCCTGTAATCCCACCTACTCAGTAGGCTGAGACAAGAGAACCACTTGAACCCAGGAGGCGGATATTGCAGTGAACCAAGATCATGCCATTGCACTCCAGCCTGGGAGACAAAGCGAGACTCCCTCTCAAAGAAAAGAGAAGAAAAGGAAAGAAAAGAGAGGTGGGGGCGGGGTGGGGTGGGGTGAGGTGGGGCGAGGCGAGGCAGGCTGGGCACAGTGGCTCATACCTGTAATCCCAGCATCTGAGACCAGCATTTGACTTGGGAAGTCAAGATGGGAGGATCACTTAAGCCCAGGCATTTGAGATCAGCCTGACAACATAGGAAGACCTCATCTCCACAAAAAAGAAAAGGAGAGAAGAGAAGAGAAAAGAAATTAGACGGAAGGAAATGCAAAGTCCCCAGAGAGGAGGAGAAGAGACCAAAGCTGAGGGAAGGGAGGTGAACAGCGATGATTTAGATAGGCTGGAAACTGCCCTGAGACGAAGCTGGAAGCGTGGTGGGGTCGCGTCCTGGGTGGTGCGGGGCCTGGCTGCTCTCCTGCGTCTTGGGAAGGGAACTCATGATGATCTTCATTTTTTTTTTTTTTTTAACCAATGCACCGCCCTCATCCCGAATTATTACAGATTTCATACAGTCCGTAGATTACCTTCACTGATGAGGGGAATTAGACATTTTAGAAAGGTTCCCCACAGAGGCCAAAGCAGGAAGTTTTTCTGGTGAAACGTTCAGTTTTCAGTCAGCCCGAAGTATTCCATTCCTAATAAAGATCTAATCCCAGAGACTTTGGGTTTCAAATCCATAAGAAGGAATGACCGTTTTCATGGTGAGACATTGATATTTCATTACTGAGACCCAAAGCCACCTTTGTAACCTTGCGAGATCCTTTTTGATTGTATAAACTTCAGAAATCTGGAGATCTTAGATATCAGGAAGATAAATTTACATAGGTAGGCACCATAATTCTTGTTCCTCATATATTTTATATTGCATTATTTACATATGCTTTAAATATCCAATGAATTGTAATAAATGGGAACTCATAATAAAACTGGTAATAAAATGGATTATTCAGGTGATGCTGTTTTATTACAGTCTCATTATGTTATAGAATCCTTATTAAAATCTGGATCAAAGATGAATTTCTCACTGGAGGTACTTCACAAGTACTTTAATAAATTCTATTTGTTGCCCAATCCCAGGGTGAATATTGGTTTTCATAATTTCATACAAATGTGTTGCAACATGCCACGGAATCTGACTATAGGAATCTGTGCAGTGAGGGAAGACAATCTCTATCGTCTGCAGGTCTGTTCAATGCCTTGTGTGGTTTGGGAATCGTGTCTGCTGTTTCATAGGTTTCTGTTGAAACATGGGGAGAGGCCCTGTCCTGGTGTTCCTGGTGAGTGAGGGCCTGGAGGGAACATCACGTGCTTCTGTTTTCCCTTCCTAGAGCCATCTTGGGTGGTGTCTTCAGAACTTCTCGTTCTTACTCAAGGTTCTTTTATTGAAAGAGCTGTCTGATGGGTGGAACACACTCATCAGCGTTATTTTTCCTTTTTTTTTTTTTTAAGATGGAGTCTCACTGTGTCGCCCAGGCTAGAGTTCAGTGCCACAATCTTGACTCATTGTAACCTCTGCCTCCCAGATTCAAGCTATTCACCTGCCTTAGCCTCCCAAATAGCTGGGATTACAGGTGCCTGCCACCATGCCTGGCTAATTTATTTGTGTGTGTTTGTTTGTTTTGAGAGGGACTCTCACTCTGTTGGCCAGACTGGAGTGCAGTGGCAAGATCTCAGCTCCCTACAACCTCCACCTCCCAGGTTCAAGCGATTCTCCTGCCTCAGCCTCCTGAGTAGCTGGGATTATAGGGGCCCACCCCCATGCCCGGCTAATTTTTGTATTTTAGTAGAAATGGGATTTCACCATGTTGGCCAGGCTGGTCTCGAGCTCCTGACCTCAAGTGATCCGCACCCTCGGCCTCCCAGAGTGCTGGGATTATAGTGTGAGCCACTGCACCCGGCCAGCATTATTTTTGATCTTAGCTGTTATGGCTGTTGCCACAGTGGCCCTTCCTTAGAATCCTATTCTGACACAGTCTGGGGCCTTTTGGTCTTGATTGAAGCTGCACATGGCAGAGCCGAGTCACGCTGAGTGACTCTGCCATCACTGTGGTAGGGGGATGCCGTGACAAAGGGACCCTGCATGGCATGTACTGCAAAGTAGCCTCTTCCCCTGGCTCCCCCAGAAAGCTCTATCAGGCTGGATGAGAGCCAGAGCAAGCCAGGGAGGTGGTCAAAGGAGAGTCACAGAGGCCCTCGGAAAACAGAGGGGCAATCAGAATGCTTTGGCTAGAAAGGGGCTACGTCAGAAATGTTTGATGTCATGAAGTAGATGGATCTGTTACCCTAAACCGTGGGTGCTGGATCCAGGAGTCAGGGCTCGGGAACAAGTGAGGACAGCAGAAGAACAAATGAGGGCGGTCCTGCCTTCAGCCAGATTCAGCAGTAGAGACAAGTATCTCCAGCCTCTTGCAGCCTTCTTCACTGTTTTATCCATAGCTGCAGCCACAGCGCTGTCTAGGGAGGAGGTGCTGAATACATGTTGGAAAGAATGAGCTGCCCCGAGGTCGTGGCTGTCAGGACAACTATCATCCATGCCAATAGTTCATCTCTAGGCCCCCAGATGGGTGCGCCAAGGGAAAAGCAGGGCTCAACAGCCATCAGGTTTTGGGAATTCAGTACACAGAGCTGCTGAGTAGAGAGAATGGCACCAGAGGGAGACCTCGGACCTGGCCTGCTGTATCTGAGCTCTCCAGCTGGGTGGCCTCCTCTTGCCTCACTTTTCTTATCATCTGTAACATGGGTATAGCAGGCCAGGCGCATGTTATTACATGCCTGTAATTTCAGCACTTTGGGAGGCTGAGACAGGTGGATCACCTGAGGTCAGGAGTTTGAGACCAGCTTGGCCAACATGGTGAAACCCCATCTCTATTAAAAATACAAAAATTAGCCAGGCATGGCGGTGGGCACCTGTAATCCCAGGTACTCAGGAGGCTGAGGCAGGGAGAATCTCTTGAACCTGGGGGGGCAGAGGTTGCAGTGAGCTGAGATCGTGCCATTGCACTCCAGCCTGGGCGAGAGAGCAAGACCCTCTCAAAAAAAAAAAAAAAAGAGTATAGCAAAAGGATTTACTTCCATTTGTTGTAAGGCTGGAATGAATTAATATGAAACAGCCGAAATATGTGGCACATGAGGATGTGTGTTGTAAAAAGCTCTGCTAAATTAATGTAAATATATATTTTTCTGAATGGTATTCATGGACGATCCCTGGGCATGGGCCAGAGGGCAGTGCCGAGCGCGTGCGTGGACGTGGATGCAGCATGGCAGAACCCCAGCTGGCGGGGCCGTGGATTGGCTTTGAGATGAGGCCGGGATGAGTCTTCAGCCTGATGCACAGCCCTGGAGTGAGTGCTCTTGAAATGCAGACTGGAAATTGGATGTGGAAACTCACTTCGACCAACACCAGTTGGGGAAGCACAATTTTAAAAGCAGGATTTAGATAAAATGCTTATTAGTAAAGTGAGGATTATCCGGGATTTTAAAGTTTGTTCTTATCTTCCGTGCTGCTCAAGTGAGGAAACGAGGTGGCTTCAGCCTGCGGTGGAGGATCCTCAGCTGTGGAAAGCGTCGGCCGGTCTCATAGAGGTGGCGTCTGCTGCCGGCCCTCAGGCTCTGCCACCGAGGAGGAGAGGTAGATAAAACACAGGTGTGAGCAAGACCCTAAGAAGCTGCTGCCCTGTGTGTCCTGACTGCGTAAGGACACACGGATGACACCATCCCCAACCGCCTGCAGAGCGTGGACCCCATGAAAGGAACCACCCAGGAGGCACCCAACCCCTGAGCGCCGTGAGGTTGCTGGATTTTTCTCTCTGTCCTCTGCCTCCAGGCAGGACTGCACCTAAACTAATTCACATCCTGGTTTCTCTGTTCTTCCGTGGTCTTCACACACGAAGGAGGTCCCATCTAAGACGTTCCAACAGACCCTGGCACCCAGTTTAACACAAGGCGGCAAATATGAAAATGGAGCCCAGTATGAAAATGAACCTCTTCGGTTTCAGAACTCAGAGACCCTGAAATCTGACCCCACCCCTTACGTCACCTGTGACTCATCTTTAGAAAGACCCACTTCTCCCTACCATTCAATAGGAACAAGTGCACACAACAGAAGACAATGGGCAAGTGGACAAGGGATTTCAATGCAAAACACACAAGCCATGAGTGGACAAGGGGTATCAGTGCAAAACACACAAGCAATGCAAGCAGCAAGTCTATGAAAATGCTCTCCTGCCCCAGAAATCCATTAAAAGCAAACCAAAGCACCACGTTTCTCATCTGTTTAGCCAGTGTTTTAAGGTTTGATGTGAGATTGAGCAGGCTCTAGGGAGACGAGTTCTCTGGCCGGGTTCTAGGGGAGATCGGGGAAGGTGGTTTGGTGGGATCAGGTGTGAAAGGCACATAGTGAGTTTTCTGTGTCTGGTAACCAATTCCCATGAGCCTAGCAGCTGAAGCAACACTCCTGTCTTCTCACAGTTCTGCAGGTCCCGAGGGCAGTGCGGCATAGCTGGGCTCTCTGCTCCGGTCTCCCTGCACTGCAATCAAGGTGTGGGCCAGGGCTGGGCTGCGGTTCTTATCTCAGGCTCAGGTTTACTCCCAGGCTCACTGGTTCCTTCGCCTGCTTTCCAAATGGCCTCTTCTGCAGGGAATGCCAGCGCGTGTGGGGCAGGGGGAGAGAGCTTCAAGGTGAGGATCCTGAGAGTGAAAGCCGAGGAGGCTGCCAAGGAGTAGGAAGCTTGGAGCAGGCACCGAGAAGAAGGGGACTTAGGTAGGGGGTGACTCAGGCTGCTGAACTCAAGGCGGGAGCCAGCCTCGAGGAGATGGAGATAGCCACAGCATCCAGTGCCAGGGCCCAGCCAAGGAGAGTCAGGACAGGGCGATGGGGGGCAGGCCTGGGCGTGGCAGGCAGGCAGGCGAGCAGCACGGGGAAGGAGCAGATACCCGGGCCTACCAGCCAACTCTGAGCCTGCAGGGGCCCCTGGGCAAGTGGGTGTGGCTGCACCTCCCTGGTTTAAAGTTGCATTGCCCAAGCCCTGCTGCAGAGGCAGCTGGAACTGTGCTTGTCTCTCCATCCTTTGTCCTCCCTAAACGGGAAAGACCCACGTGGCCTGAGAGGGCGGGGCATGCCTGACCGGGGCTCTGCCTCTCTGGTGGGGCCCTGGCCGGGGCCACTGGATGCACGAGTGCTGTTCCCTGCCTTCCTCTCCCCAAGAGGGGCCCCTCTGGCTGCCTCACTCTGCAATTAGAGCTGCTTTGGGTACAGGGGCCATTAGCACTGCCGCCTCCTGCTTCATGGTTACACAGGCGCCCCATGAGACCAGATGGGCCCCCGCTCTTCAAGGGGAATAGATGGGGTGAGGCCGTGGCCATCGGGAGCAGGGGCTTTGCAGACCTTGCGTATGTGGAGCCTAATTACCCACAACCCTGGTGGGAAGGAGGGAGCCAGGCAGAGGTGTTTAAAGCCTCAATATGGGACCAAAGATGCTTCTAGAAAAGTAACCTCAGTTCCCACAGAAGCATCTGACTCTGCAGCCTCCCCATCTGAACTGTAGTTGGGAGGTGTTTCTTGCCATTGCTTTTGCTTTCAGACAGGAATCTCCACCTCCTTCTGTTTAGAGAGATAAATGGACTGAATGCTAACAAATTTGTTCCATTAACATATTCAGCAGTAGGCAGGCATGAGATAGCATAACTCAATTTCTATCTTAAATCATTGTTTTAATCTCACACTTGAATGTCATCATTTAATTTGTACATCCAGCTGGAAATATTGATTTTTGGAGGCATTTATTCTTTGCATTATGTAAAATTCTATTTGCACTCTGCTATGGAAATATTACTTTGTGGCTTAAAATATGATTGAGACTGTTCCATTTTTTCTTCTCACATCTCATGCAGATGGGACATTGTGACTTCGCTGTGGATTGGGGAGGGTATCAGGGCACAAATAGCCACACGGGGCAGGAGGATGGTTTGCTAGAGGAGGCAAAGAAAAAACACTGTTGTTTGCTGGTTTCCAGGACTGTGCAACTCGTTATATGCATTCCATATGTAATACACTTTTTGAAGCTGGTAAAATAGCAAATCACATGCTCACCACCATGACCGGAGGCTGAGAGCCTGGAAGAGGTTCCAGCCAGCTGTCTGCAGGCACCTGCTGTGGGAGGGCACGGGACAGGGTCAGAGGCTGAGGCCTTGCTGTGTTGCTGTCCGCTCCTTCTGTAGGGATCAGATTCTGAGTGGTGGTTTTTTCCTTTTCTTTTCTTTTTTTTTTTTTTTGAGGTGTTTTCCTAAACTTGTGCCAGCTCTGTGGTCAACCCAATGGCCTCCCTTGCTGGGACACTCCCTTGGAGCAGCCTCTGGTGGGGCAGTGGCAGAGATGCCTCCTCATCCTGGGTCCATTCAGAAGCCAGCCCTGCTCACTTAGAGGGACAATCAAATAGACCAATTCCCTCCTCCTGGTTAATACAGACCTTTGCAGACTCATGTGGAAGTTCTGCCCTTAAAACCAACCATTCCCTCCAAGGGGCATGGATGACCGGTGCTGGTTGAGCCCTCACCATAGTTGATCTACTGGAAAACTATGACTGGGCTGGGTGTTGCCATGACTGATTCCTATTTCACAGGTAAGGAAGCTGAGGCTCACAGGTGTGACCTGATGACCTGTAACTTCAGTGGCAGATCCAGTAGTCTCGCCTGGTTCCCAGCAGCTCTACAGTGGGGTGGGCTGAGTCAGGTGCAGAGGTGCCCTGGCCAAGGGGACAGCCTCGGGGCAGCCCTCAGGCTCGGCCTCGTGTGCGCAGATCCCATCCCCAGGCCCGCGGAACAAGGAAGGGCCTGGCTTTTGGAAAACCCAGGTCCATTTGTCGAGGCAGTCGCTAACAGAGAGGAAATAATGGTTGTAATGTCAAGCTTGGGGAAAAAATCAATTTGTAGTTGTCCCAGAAAGCCTTTTAAGTAGAATGTTTTTAGAAATAAATTATATATGGGAAAGTCAGAAGCGGTGACATAATTTGTGGGACCCAGTGCAGGATGAAAACACAGGAGCCTTGTTCAAAAAGCACTGGGACTTCCCGAGAGCAGCAGCAGACCATTAACCTGGTGCGGGGCCCTTCTGAGTGGGGCCGGCCACATGCCCCTGAGCCAGCCCTGGGGAGAGTGTGGTTGCCCTTCTGAGAGGGGGCCCGGGCCGCACACCCCTGAGCCGCCATGGGGAGAGTATGGGGGCCCTTCAGTGCTGGTCCTTTGGGCATTTGAATCCCCTGTACCCGCCCCTGAGCCGCCATGGGGAGGGTGTGGAGGCCCTTCGGTGTGGGTCCTTTGGGCATTTGAACCCCCTGTTCCCGCTCCTGCCCCTTTGCACTGTGCTGCTCTAGGTTAGACGCCCTTTGTGTTTCAAGGTGGCAAGCAACACCGTGCCTAGCCGGGAATCTAGCTACATTCTGAAACACTGGGGTGCTTACCTCCCTCAGTATTTCAACCCAGCAGACCCCACAATGCCTGCTTCCACTCTGTACTTCTTATGGCATCAGGAGATGCCCCTGAGCCCCACCGGAGCCTGGAAGACCATGGGAATGGCCCAGTGAGTGGCCCAGGCTCCCTGCAGGCACAGAACCGAGCCAGGCTGGCCAGGGCCCAAACCAGCCACAGGGAAGGGCTCTGCTCAGAGAAGCCTCACTGCCTTCCTCATGTTTTCCACGGGTGCAGCAAACACATCTCAGATCCAAAGCCGTGGCTCCCCTCCCTTCCTGCCCCCAACCCCCACCCCACAAGAAGTCCCTAGGCACTTTGGGGGCTCTGCCAACAGGGCTGAGGGGCACAGACATGGCTTAACTGAGAAGATGGATCCACCGGGTGGTGTTGGAGAGGAGGGGGCGCAAACGGAACAACCCATGGAAAATTCGATCTTGAGACAAATGATAATGTTCATGATTACTAAGGAGGGAAAGAGGAAGTGGAGGTAGTGGGGCAGGGAGGGAGGGGGAGGGAGAAAAGGCTCATGGGCATTGACAACCCACAAAACTCAAGCCAGGGCCCTTACCCCTTCCAATGCCCCCCATGCACCCCCATTGCAAGGCCACACCTAAATACAGTTAAGGAAAAACAGGACTTTATGATGCATTCTCTCATGAAATAAAAGAATAATTTTAATTAGTGTGTCTAACCACAGCATTATTTTATGTACATACATACGTCTTGGCCTATATACATACATATACACAGACATACACGTCTAGAGACAGCTTCGGTTGCCCGTCTGGGAGCAGTGCCCTGGCATCTGGTGGGTATAGTTCAGGGATGCCACTCCACACCCCACAGTGACGAGAAAGGAAGGAGGGCACAGCAGAGAGCTGGCCAGGCCCAGTGTGCTCAGCGCAGGGGCTGACCCTCCCCTCTGGAGGAAAGGCTGGTGGGTCCCAGGAAGGCCCTAGCTGCAGGTACACCCTGCACTCCAGTGCCTGGGAGTGTCTGGCTCAAGACGGATGGGTGTGGATGAACGAATGACCAAGTGAACAAATGATGCTCTGAGCACCCCCAGAAGCCACTTGGGGACTCAGTGTCCCCTCCCTGCAGGGCTGGGAGACAGGTGTTCACTGGGGATGCCAGGCGCGGTGCCATTTCACCTGTTTAAAGACTCAGGTCTATGTCATTGCTTTTGGCTGTTCACCTTCTTTCCCCCTGAGCCATCTCCCGCTGCCTTTGTCGTGTGTACAATGTGTCAGTGGAATTGTTAAAATAATTTTTCTTAGGGCCCCTTAGAGGTCTAATGTTTGAAGTCCAACATTTACTTATTCTTCGTTGCTTGCAATTTTTCTCTTCTCGGTAACCATTGGGTAGAGAAGCATCACGTGGCCCTAACCAGGTATCCCTGCCCTGAGAAGAGAGGGAGAGGCTGACTGACCCAGTAGGTGGCCAGAGATGTGTCCCAGGTCATCAGGGAGGCCCAGGCCAGCTCGGGAGGGCAGGGAGCTGGGGGCCTCAACCTCACACCCAGGTGCCCTCAGCACGAGCCCTCTGCCTACCCCTTTCTCCACTGTAAACATGAAAAGAAGACACAAACGTGGAAGGAAACCACCATACCCTGGTCTAGAACTCAAGGAGCCAGGAGTGATTTAGAAGCAGAAGCGGGCCTCGCGGACAGGCACACACTGCCCTCCTCCCCACTCACGAACTCACGAGGCGTTGTGCGGGGTGTTTTTTAAGCCGTTCTCCTCCCTTTCTGTGCAGACTCAAAAGGCAGATGCCTTGTGGGGAGTAACAAGCTGGGCCTTTCAAGGGAGAGCTTGAAAAGCCTCATTGAGTTGGAAGTCGAGGGGCTCTGGAGTTAGACTGGGAGAGTGGTCCCCTTGAGTGACAGAAACATCACAGCGCCATGAAAGGGGCCGAGCGAGTCGGCCGCGTGGCCTGGTGTCTCTAGTTCCCCTCCACAGTGTCTGCACCCCCGGGAACTACCACCGGGTCGTGGTGGGGTCAGGCCAACCCAGCCACATTGCTGTGAAGACCAAGTTCTCCCACTTGTTTGCGCAATAGTGAGCCCCTCCAAATGCCTAGGCTGCTTAATTATGCACAAAGCCAGGCCCCCGACCTGTGAGGAGATGTGTTCGCACAGGAGCTGTCTGAGAGGTCAAGTTCAAGTCCACCCAAGGCTGTGTTTTCCGGGAAAGCCCGCACACCCGTCTGTCGGAGATATTTGATGGGCGCCCGTTTTCCATGGAGCTTTCCTTTGAATCTCTTCTGGTTTGAGCAGCGTTTTCCAGGACCGATCCAGCAGTGTCCTTTATCACTGCAGCTGTGCCCGTCACTCCGGGAGAAGGACACCTGCCATCTCCCCTCCCCAGGGGCTGGTGCACCAGAGATCGGTGGGAGAGGAATCGCATCAAGTCAAGAGGTTTCACTCACAGACAGATTTGTTCTGCTCTGATACACAAAGGACAGAACTGATATCCGTGCCCCAACCCACAGCCCAACACCCGGGCCCCGCTCCTGACTCATCCTTCCCTCCCGTGCCCTCCTACTCTGCGTACATTCACCCGGCCTTCCTGGAGCTGACACTTGAACACCCGCCTGTCCCTGCTGGTGCCTCTTTGGCGGGTGCAGTGAGGACTCCTTCCCAGGATCCGGTACCTCCTGCCCGTTGTGCGTTCATGGGAGGCCGTGTGGCTGGGCACGGCTCCCTGTCCTCCCTGTCCCCAGGAGGGTGGATGGGACACTTGCTCCCACTATTCCCACCAGGTGCGACTGTCCCCACACCTGGGTCACATCATGATTTGGGGGCCGCCCCCATGCAGATATGCCACTTCTCGTCTAATCGGCACATAGTTGCTGGCTCCCTGCGGCGGGCCAGGCATGGGGCTGGGCTGAAATGCTAATGAGTCAGGATCTTAGGAGGCTCTGATGCTTGTCCAGGGGGTAGGGAGGTTGCCCCAGGGGACTGTGGCTTCCTGCCTGATGCCAGCTACAGGAGGTGGCTTGGGCCTGGGTTCTGGCCATTATGAAACCTGCTTCTCTCTCTGTTGCTGGAGGTAGAGGAAGAGGACTGGAGGAGGATCCTAGGGTTTGGGATCTACAGCAGATCCGCAGTGGGTCAGGTGGATGGGGAAGGGAACTTGAGATACTCCACACACTCTGCCGCCAGCAGTGTGGCCGGTGCACCCACGGCCCTGGAGGAGTCCCCGGGAGTGCACAGCTGCCTCTGGCCTCCTGTTCTCGGCATCTTCTCCTCACCTTACTTTGGAGCCTCCGGGGCTCACCTAGCCCCAGCTTACTTCTTACACAGGCCACATCCACAGTGCAGGTCTATTAGTCAGTTAGGACCAACCAGGCACCATGCTTCGGGGACTTCAACAACAGAGATTTATTTTCTTACAACTGTGGAGCTCCAAACCCAAGACCAAGGTGTGGGCAGAGCTGATTTCCCCTAAGGCCTCTCTCCTTGGCTTGTAGATGCCGTCTTCTTCCTGTGTCCTCACGGAGTCGTCCCTGTGTGTCTGTGTCCTCATCTCCTCTTCTTAGAAGGACACCAGCCAGATTAGATTAGGCCCCAGCCTGATGGCCTGATTTTGCCTTAACCCAGTTTTAAAGGTCCAACTCCAAATACAGCCATGTTCTGATGGGATTAGGACTTAGCCTAGGAATCCGAGTTGAAGTTGAACTTGAGTTGTTCAGCAAGGCAGCCACACAGCACAGTCTGCCCTGGGCAGTGGTCGGCCAAGCATTGGCTCAGGGCTCCTGGTGGTGTCTGCCCCCAGCCCTGCTGTCACAGGACGAGAGGGAGCAGAGCAAGGACACGCCAGCTCTTGACTGCCGTGGCTTCTGTGCATATCCCCTTGGCCGGAGTTGAGCACCTGACCGCGCCTCGCCCAGGGGCCTTGCCGGGCGGATCTCTGTGCACACAGCATGAAAGAGGGTATTTGGAGAACTGTGTGGACTCTGTATGCTCACAACATTCCCCTCCCAGTTCCCTCCCAGCTCCCCACCTCTCTCCTCCCCTGATGCCCGCAGCATTCAGAGCCGCCTCACCTGGGAGGCGATTTGCTCCGGTTGGTTGGTAGTCAGATGTAGACCTGAGGCTGGAGGGGGAGCCAACATGAAGAGGGCTGAACAGGGTGCATGTGCCGTGCCTCTCCCAGGCCCTCCTAGAGCAGGGCCTGGCACCACATGGACACTCGACAAACCTGATGGGTGGATGAATGCACGGCAACCTCGTCTTCATCCAATTTTAGAAACTGCCGTTAGGAAGACCTCATATCACAATGGAAGAATTTCCTTTACTGAAAGAAAAAAAAAAAGTTACATATGAAATCCAGCCAAAAATGTATCAGTTGACATGGCTCTTGTGCTCTAGACGTTGGAACAGTCTTGAAAACTGTTCACGACAGCACCGGAAGCCATGTTTGAAAGGGATGACCTCACAGGATAGGAGGTAACTGCCCCAAATGTTGATATCTGATTCCTGGAAAATTTGCTCACCTGTCATCACTGAGACAAGCTGGTGCCTTCTGTCACGTAACTTCAGCGGCTGGTCTCGGGGTTAGGGATCGGCTCATAAAATCTTACCTGGTGGGTTCCAGTGCCGTGCAAAATGCCGGCAGGACAAACCGGGGTGGCTGGCGATCTCCTGTCCCAAGGAAGATCTTATAAAGCCACACAAAGCAGTGGTGACGATTCAAAATAATGTCACTTTCAACAGATTTTTCTAATATCTGACTTTAGGATGAAGTTCTCTAGAATCCAAGCAGTAAGACTGGATGCCAGTTTCTTCTATGTAGCTTCAAGGCCAGAGGCAATGTCAGGAATTTTTCCTCTTTCTGCAGCCTGACGGGCCCTGTGGGGGAATTTGGTGGCTTCCCAGGGATGAGGCGACCCTGAGACCCTCCAATAAGGCAGGGAGCAAACAAAAGGGCCATTTGGTTACAAACTCCCACCACGACCCCATAGGCTGTTCAAGCCCGTGCCATCCTTGAATTTCTTTCTGAAATGTTCCATCATAAACTGTCAGAGATGGAGGAGTGAGTGGGAGGAAAAATTTGACGATTCCCCATTGCTAACTAAAATCGCTTATTAGCTGCCATTTTACTCGCATGCCCGGAGACTTCCAGAAGAGAGCTGTTCATGTCTCTTCTGCCCCTCTCCAGAAAATAATTAACCACCCCAGTCGTCATTCATTCCAGATCTATCTGCCCAGGTTATTAATAAAAATGTAGAATCCCAGATCACGCGCTGCCCTTCCACTGGCGTCAATCGCTGTGCACGTGCACTAACTTGCAGAGAATGCCAGGAGGAAACGGGAGGAGAGTCCACATCCCCAAGCAAGGACGAAGCTTCTCCTGGGGTTCACCACGATGGTTTTACCCTGGCGGTCAGCACTCTCTGCTGATATTTTATTTGTGTGTTTTCCATGTAGGGTGTGTTTCTGTTTTTATTAATAGCAAGCACACTGGGTAATTTTATATCTTAAAAAAATTGAATAGAGCTCTGAAAAGGACACATGGTGTAGCCAGCACTGGGGTGTCCACCTTCTAGAATTAGCAGGTGTTACTACTTTACCACATGAGCTGCAGGTTTGTAAAAGCAATAAGACCGGTGTAGAAAACGTCATGTTCCCGTGATCTCCTGCCTTCTCCAGAAGCATCCCTGAGGAAGGCAGCATCTCTTCCTCATGGGTTTGTGGCTTTGCTCTTTTGTGCCTAGACAGAAATTATGCTAGAATTTTATGGCTTTTTCTTTTCACTTAATGCTATCTGTGAGCCTCTCCTCATGGGTAGCTCATTTCAGCGACTGTCCAGCCGGTGAGTGTGCCAGGATCCCTCTTTCTCCTAAGGACTCGGGGTTGTGTGTGACCCTTGCTACTTCCTGGCCATGTTCCCAACTCCACCCTCCCTCAGGGCACCTGGCAGGATTGCTCTGTTTGCCCCTTGAAGCTGGGTATAGCTGTGTGGCCTGGTTTGGGCAATGAAAGGTGAGTGGAAATGGTGTCTGCCACCACATGCTGAACCATTTAGCTGCCCTTGAGCCTGCTCTAGGCCCTGTTTCTCATGTGAAAATCCAAAAATCAAAGGAGCCAGGAATGCTGAGCCCACATCCAGAGGGCAGCTGGTCCGGAGACCACACTCCACCTGCTCTGAAAATCAGCTCATACTGGGTTAAGCTACAGAGATTTGGGGGCTGGTTGTTAGTTCAGCAAAACCCACCCTATCCTGACTGATAGAGGCTGCTTCCGATTTTCTGTTGTTATAGACAGTGTGCAGTGCTGACCTTCACATGTGGCCAGGTTTCTAAGGTGGGTTCCTGGACTTGCTGAGTCAAAGGGCACCTGCTTTTTCAACTTTCCTGGGGTTGCAGCGTGTTCTCAGTCACTCCCACAGCCCGTGAGAGAGGCCTTCTCACATTATCTCCGGCACATTCGTTTAGATCCTGCACCCTTCTGATCTGAGGAGTGTGAGGTTATTTCGTTGCTTTAATCTGCAATGGGTACAACTCTTCACAGATGCAGTCTCAGTTATGAGGCTTTCAAATCCTAGGGTTTTCCATGATAATGAGAACAACAACCTTTTTAATGAACCAATATCGTATTTTCCACTATACTGGGGAATTTTTTTAAGTTAGCATAAGAAAACAAAAACCCCTAGCAGCCAGGTAAACTTTTGGAAACACGAGGGAATATTTATAATCAGATCCTAGAAAGGGTCTCCTTTTCCTCTTAATAAATAGCTCTGGCCTTATTAGAAATCGGTATTAGGTTCTCTGACGGGACAGAACTAATAGGAGAGATGAATACACGAAGGGGAGTTTATTAGGAGAATTGACTCTCAGGATCACAAGGTGAAGTCCCACAATAGGCTGTGAGCACACTGAGGAGCCAGGAAGCCAGTCCGAGTCCCCAGATCTCAAAAGTAGGGAAGCCGACAGAGCAGCCTTCAGTCTGTGGCCAAAGGCCCGAGAACCCCTGGCAAACCACTGGTGTAAGGCCAAGAGTCTAAAAGCCAAAGAACTTGGAGTCTGATGTTCCAGGGCAGGAGGCATCTGCTCGGGAGAAAGATGGAAGTGGGAAGACTCAGCCAGTCCAGTCCTTCCACGTTCCTCTGCCTGCTTTTGTCCCAGCCACGCTGGCAGCTGATTAGACGGTACCCAGCCACATTGACGGTGGGTCTGTCTCTCCCAGTCTGCTGACTCAGATGTTAACCTTCTTTGGCAGCACCCTCACAGACACACCCAGGAGCAGCACTTTACATCCTTCAATCCCTTCAAGTTGACACTGCATATTAGCCGTCACAGGCCCTCAGCAATGTCTACACTTGTTATCTCTAGATGGAGGTTGGAACGGAGCAATGGAAACACTGAAGTGTTTGACGTGACTCTGTAAATGATGTTTGAAGTTCCCATGACTTAGAAAAGTGACAGTTTCTTTTGTTAGTAAAAGTTTGGATGGCAGTACTTGGCTGAGTGATAAAAATGTCGCTAAATTCACTAATGTCACTTAACTCTGCTAATTTCTCAACCTTAATAGGATTCATTTGTTACTTATGACATTGCCAAACCAAGCATTATCTTTCTATAGTGTTATAAAATTAAAAAAATAATAATAGCAACAAAGCTGATGGCGCCTTTATGATCTGTCCCTGCTGAGACAAGGGCTGAGGTTTCAGTGAGGGGAGTGGTGTGACCAGGTGACCCCCAGGAGGCTGCATAAAGACTCAAGAATGGCAGCTGTAAAGTGCTCTTCTCTTAAAGTAATCTCACAAGTGTAAATTGGCCCCCTGCGAGGTTCATTTCTCTGAGATGGCACCTTCCTTGCCCTCCTCAGGCACTGAGGCGAAGGTGGACCAAGGCTGCTGACCTGATGGGATGGAGCTGGCAGCTAGCTCTCCTCCCAGGACCCTGGGCTTCCCTGGGATTCTAGAAACAGTTCAGATTCTGACTGGGGATTTTTCTGTCATCCACAAAGATAGGCTGCCCACAGAGCTGAGAGGATGTAGTGGTATGGCTTTCTGTCGTCACAGCCGAACCGTGGTCCTCGGAGGTTGCCTCATGCACCCGGCCCCACGCCTGGCTCTTGGCACTACACTGCGTGGTCCCATGGCCATGTGGTCTCTTTAGATGTGTGGTTCTCACTCAGAGATGATGCTGCCCCGTCTCCCCAGGGTACCTCGGCAATGCCAGAGACCACAGTTGTGTGTGTATGTGGCAGGGGTGCTGCTGACATCAAGCGGGTGGAGGCTGGGTGTGGCTAAACACCCCACGGCCCAGGGCAGCCTCGCAGCAGAAGCATCCAGCTCCATGTGTCACTTGTGCCCAGACCGAGAAACCCACTGTAGAAGCCCAGCTGGGCCAGGAGAGAGGGCTGGGATTCCTGGTGTTCACTGCGTAGCTGTTCTGTGGTGGGAGCTGTAGGGCATCATGGTCTTTGAAGGAAAACCTGTGGATTACGCGTCCAGGAATTAAAGCAGTCCCCGCGATGGCAGCCGCCAAGCAGAGACGGTGACGCAATCCGTGTTGATGGTAGCATGACTGCGTGTGTGATGGGATGCGCTGGGGGCAGACAGGGCCCACGAGACCCCACACTGCTCTACTCCGCCCTGGCCCCCCTCCCTGTCCTTGACCACACTTCCGCCTCCTGCCACAGGGGCAGTTTGGATAATTTTGGTGGAGAAAGTTGTGGAACCACCTGAATGAATTGGCTGGGTCTGTGGGCTGGAAGCCTGACTCCCCCGACAGCCCTCCCTGCCCCCAAGGAAGGAGCCTTGTTCCTCAGTTATAAAACTTGAGCTTTAAATGGAGGGGAGGGACGCACTAGGGGGTCTTGGAACTTAGCACATACACGTGCTTCTTAAAATCAAATGTATGTGATAAGTAATTCGATATGCAGGTAGACAAGTGGGGTGACTAGCACATGACTCTTGAGCAGCCCTACTGGGTCTCCAGGTGGACAAACCACATGCCCCTGTCCTTGGGCCATCTCAGATGGCAGGAGCACCCTCGCTTCTGTGTGTCTGACACGGAGGCGGTGTCTCCAGGCTGCTTTCCGAGCCCAAAGTGGTTCAGCAAACGGAAGATTCCAGAGAACAGCAAGTTCTGCCATACAGCTTCAGGATAACGTGGCTGTTTACTGCTCCCATGTGGGAGCAACCACAGCTTTTTAAAAAGACCGAGCAGTGTTCTGTGTTAAAAATTGCCTTTAAAATGCTAAAGGTGTGGGCATGTTCAGCATGTGCGCGTTTGGGAAGTGGCGGTAAATTCCATTCAACGCCAATTAACATTTCACAATTCTGCCAGCTGTGGGCTGGAACTTTGGCCAGCCTGTCGGAGTGAAGGATGTTTTTCCTTCAGATCATGGTGATCAGTCTGTCACGGGAAGGACGCCGACCCCGGCGTTCCCCAGGCTGCACGGCGTCCCTCATTGCTGGCATCTGGCATTCGGTCACTGGGCACCCGCATCCTCCCCGCTCTGTCCCGTCCTTTTTCTTGGAAAAGCTACGGCTGAAGTAGACTGTCTTTTCATGATCGCCCTACAAATTCATTTCTCTTTTCGGCTTTCACTGTCCGGCACTGGAGCTGCTGGCAGAGCCATCAAGAGAGCTGGAGGCTTTGGCAACTGGAGCTGCTCATGCTTGGCGCCAGCGGGCAGGAGGCGGCTTTGTCCTGCACACCAAGACAATGTGCTTGTGTGTGTGAGTGTGTGGGGGCTGGGGTGTGTGTGCATGTGTTTGGGGGGTATGTGGGATACGGTATGTGTTCACATGCGTGTGTGTGTGTGGAGGGGTGTGTGCATGTGTGTGGGGGTATGTGGATATGGTATGTGTTCACATGCGTGTGTGTGTGTGTGGAGGGGTGTGTGCATGTGTGTAGGGGGCATGTGGGATATGGTATGTGTTCACGTGTGTGTGTGTGTGTGGGGGGGTGTGTGCATGTGTGTAGGGGGCATGTGGGATATGGTATGTGTTCACGTGTGTGTGTGTGTTTGTGGAG
>NC_045453.1:34287594-34313900 GCF_002776525.5 Piliocolobus tephrosceles
GGGGGTATGTGGATATGGTATGTGTTGCATGTGTGTGTGATGTGTGTGTGCGCTTGAGTGCATGTGTGCAGAGGTGTGTGTGTGGAGTGTGTATATATGTGCGTGTGTGGTACGCATGTGGGTGTGGGGGTGAGGTGTGCGTGCACACAGGCGCGTGTGTGTGTGTTAGATGCCCACACGTTGTGTCAGAAACATTCTAGGGACTCAGTGCTTCTAGGATCAGTGCAGTCCAGTGATTTGCAACATTTTCTAAAGGCCTCACCGTAAGCACTTGCTTAACTCAACTGCTCTGAGGTCCTTAATGTTTCTCAGGCAATTTTGTGCCCAGAAATCAAGGTAGGGAGGGATGTGTGTGTTTCCCTCTCTTCTACAATAGACAAGCAGATACGAAATGAGAGAACAGGGCTGGTGTGTGATTTACGTGCTACCTGGAGATCCAGGTTTGAATGTGATGAGCTGGCCTTGGTCTGAAAGATTGATACATAGAGGAGAAACTAACCAGGAGGACCCAGGGCAACTTTCCTTTCAGAAGGTTAGGAATCTGACTGGGAATGTAGGCAGGATTGGGCTGGCTGGGCACCAACACAGTACCCCCGGGGCATCCTTTAGTGAGCCGCTGATTGACTGGGGGGCTGTCCCAGGGATGCAGAGGTAGTTTTGGGGGCAGGCATCTCTTCTTCAACCTCAGTGCCCACACTCCAGGACAGGTGGTAGCTCAGAAAGCAGACAGCAGTGATGGGCAGTGCCTCTTAGGATGCTGCTGGGTAAAGGTGACTTAGGAAACCAACAGATCACTACCTCCCTCCCTTCTACATCCTTTCCACGTTGATGGTGTCCTCACTTCCCATAGTGGGCCACACACTCTATCACTGAGTCCATCAAATTCCCCAAGACCCCCAAGTGTAAGCAACTTTTATTGGATTCCGACTCTCCTATGCTCAGTTAGCCCCAGAGCACTTTCTGCTCTGGCCTGTGATTCTCTGTAGTGCGTCTCCTGCCACGGTTGACCCTGGGGTGGGGGTGAGGGATACTGCCAAATACAAGCCTGACCTCTCCCAGTGCTTTCACACTGCTTGGCCAATGATGACACAAGGAACCTTTGAAGTCAGAATGTTCCTGAGCTCCTGCCCCTGCAGACAGAGCAGGAGCAGCCTTTTCCCACCCGAGGCTGCCTTTCTACGCGTGGCCTGTGCCACGTAGGCATTCACTTGAGCATCTGAAATCGTTTCCCATGCATGGACAAGTGTGCGTGCCTGCACATATATGCATGTATGTGTAAAGTGGCACTGCATGGGGCCAGTAGAGCAACTATATCTGTGTGTGTGTGTAAAGCGGCACTGCATGGGGCCGGTAGAATGACTGTATCCATGTGTGTGTAAAGCGGCACTGCGTGGGGCTGGTAGAGCGACTGTATCCGTGTGTGTGTAAAGCGGCACTGCATGGGGCTTTGGTAGAGCGACTATATCCATGTGTGTGTGTAAAGTGGCGCTTCTTGGGGCCGGTAGAGCGACTGTATCTGTGTGTGTGTGTGTAAAGCGGCACTGCATGGGGCCGGTAGAATGACTGTATCCATGTGTGTGTAAAGCAGCACTGCGTGGGGCTGGTAGAGCGACTGTATCCGTGTGTGTATGTAAAGCAGCACTGCATGGGGCCGGTAGAGCAACTGTATCCATGTGTGTGTGTAAAGCAGCACTGCATGGGGCCGGTAGAGCGACTGTATCCATGTGTGTAAAGCGGCACTGCATGGGGCTGAGGCTGGTAGAGCGACTGTATCCGTGTGTGTGTAAAGCAGCGCTGCGTGGGGCTGGTAGAGTGACTGTATCCGTGTGTGTGTGTAAAGTGGCATTGCATGGGGCTGAGGCTGGTAGAGCGACTGTATCCGTGTGTGCACATCTATGTCAAACAGTCTGCTGGCATGGAGTAAACTTTAGATAAACGTGCAAAATAAATAAAATTGAAGTAACACATGCCCTTCGCCTTGAGGGGAGGGAGGCCTTTGCTTCCTGTGATTCTTCCTGGCTCCTCACTGCAGCATCAGACCCTCAGGACGGGGCTCCTAGTCCGTGTCTGGGCCCAGTCCTACTCCAGTGCCCCATGCTGGAGAGTGGAGCTGGAGGTCCAGTCAGGCCCAGTCCCCAGGGCCCCTTTAAAGTTAGAAAACAATATAAGAGGTGCATGGGTACGTAGTGGGAGAAATGCCCAAAACCCTGTACGATTATGAGCAGAGGAGTGATTTCACTCTAAGACACCAGGCAATTCAGAACTGGACCAAGGGGAGCTGGGAGGACTCTAGGCTGAGGCTGGGGCGGGCAGGTGGAAGGAGGGAAAAGGGCCCTACTTGTCTGCCTTCTGACTTGGAAGTAAGGAGCCAGGGTCACTCTGAGAAGAGAAGGCAAACAGAGCACGAAGAGGAGAAGGAGAGCAGTGGTGTGTTTGTTTCAGATGTTGAGATCAGTTCCCCCCCCGTTACAGCCCTCGAATGTTTTAAAATTTAATATGGAACTATCAAGCAGAATTCTTGGGGCCAAGATTTGATTCAGATTGGTTGCATTTTAGTGGCTTAAAATGTAATTAAAAAATTAAAACATGTTTACAGAAACTTAAATTCTCAGGGTGTAGCAACTAAATTGCCTCTAAAAGCACCCGTTTTTAGGTAATTCAAAGAGAAGAGTGAGAAATTAGGAGTGTCGGATGGCACAGCGCAACCTTGGAAGGTTTTAAAGAACAGTTAACAGGTACACCGTGACGGTTATTCTTCTAAAAAGAAATGTCACAGATGAGTAGATGGAGACAGGAAGAGCAGGAATATTACAAGAATTGGCAGGTGATTGGAACATTATCATTAAAAACTAGTGGATAAAGATGGCTCGTTCAGGGAATTGAATTAGGAAGATTACAGAGCTGAAGCCTTCAGAGAGTGCAAGCCATGTATCTTGTTATATAAAACTACAAATGGCTTCGGGTCTCAGGGGGAGAGGCTGGTGGAAGCCTCCGTCGGGACGGAGGGAATGGGGGCTCCACAGGGGCACGCAGACGTTATTTAAGCAGTGTCATTCTGTGTCTTGCCACATCTCCCCTTCGCAGACGTGTCTCACCTCAGAAGATGAACAGCAATGTCATTCCCTGCTTCTTAATGTTACAATGAGAAGTCCTTTTCCTGCAGTCTTGAGAAACGGTCCTTCTGACCCCAAGGTTGAACCAATAGCAACTGGCATGAAATACGCAGTGACAGTCGCTGGTTAAAGTGGTTGGAGTTTCATGGGCGTAGACATGAGTAAGGAACGGGGCACCTCACCCCCTCCCATATCACCCCCTCTCATCATCCCAAACGCCTGATGAGGAATGGCCTGGAGCCTTTCGTGGCTGAGAAGGAGCCTACAAAGGCTCTTCAGACCCACACCATCCTGCTGGTGTCTGTTCAAGAACCAGATCCAAAGCAATAGTGCTAAACTAGGCGTGTCTTTTTTTTTTTTTTTTTTTTTTGAGACGCAGTCTCACTCTGTCGCCCAGGCTGGAGTGCAGTGGCTGGATCTCAGCTCACTGCAAACTCCACCTCCCGAGTTCACGCCATTCTCCTGCCTCAGCCTCCAGAGTAGCTGGGACTACAGGCACCTGCCACCACGTCCGGCTAGATTTTTGTATTTTTTTAGTAGAGATGGGGTTTTATCATGTTAGCCAGGATGGTCTTGATCTCCTGACCTTGTGATCTGCCCGTCTGGGCAGATCCCCAAAGTGCTGGGATTACAGGCTTGAGCCACTGTGCTCGGCCCTGGGCGTGTCTTTTTAAAAATTACTAAAAGTCTTCAAAGGAGGTTTGGGGGGCAGGATGCTAAGGCCGAGGTCTGGCAATAGTTCGCTTTGCTTTGCGGACAAACTTTTCAGTCCGGACGCTCCTCGCGTGTTCCGTGGATGTGTGTACACGCGGGCTGGCAGCCTCTTTATCCCCCCATCCATTCCGGGAAAGGACATGGGGTATGTGCTAGGAGATGAAACAGCAGAACCTCCAGGATAGTATGGGCACCGCCGGGGGCCAGGCAGTGTCAGAGATGCTGAGATTGCAGAGTTAGATAGAGGTGCTGCCTTCGTGGTTCTCAGAGTCCAGATACATGAGCACTTGGTGCATGGGAAATGTTCCCCAAATGACAAAGAGGATACCAGGACTGCGGAACAGCCCAGGACTGGGGCAGCAGGTTTGCTGCACAGAATGGGCTCTTCCTGTGCTTGTGGTCAGCTCCCACCACCCCCAGTGAAGGTGCCAGCCGGTCCTGGAGGCCTGGCCACTCCTTGGAGAAGGCCTTCCTCCCCACTGGCACCCATCCTCCCCTCCACTCACTGCAGCCCTGGCCTCCTTGTCCTGGCCTCCCTGCTCCAGCCTCCCTGACCTCCCTAGCCAGCCTCCCTGGCCTCCCTAGCCTGCCTCCCTGGTCTCCCTGGCTGCTCTCAGCCACTGCCTCCTTTGCTTCCCCTCTCAGGCCATTGGGAAGCCTCCCTGAGTCTCCACTTGGCACCATGGGAAATCTCTTCCCTCTGCCAGCTTCCAGGGCTCCCTGTAACTGGTCCCACCGCATCTACCCACCCCTCCAGTATATCTGCAGGACCCTGCCTTTGTGTTCATCCTTCTCATGGGGGACGACCTCTGTCCTCCTCCCTGACAGTTCACATCCTAGGGGACCCCTAGACCTTCCTTCCACATCCACCGGAGGCCCTTCTTGGATGCCA
This sequence comes from Piliocolobus tephrosceles, assembly GCF_002776525.5. Classification (NCBI taxonomy): domain Eukaryota; kingdom Metazoa; phylum Chordata; class Mammalia; order Primates; family Cercopithecidae; genus Piliocolobus; species Piliocolobus tephrosceles. The sequence goes on from NC_045453.1 coordinate 34,292,314, forward strand.
CATCCCTGCACCGGAGCCCTCCTCTTCTTTGGGCTCCTTGCAGTGCAGAGAGCCGCGTGGTGGTATCTGTGCTCCTGTGTTGCCTTCTGGATTAGGACCTGGCCTCCTGGTGGAAGATGGAACAGCAACACTCCCAGAGCCTGCAGTACCCAGGGGCAGGCAGGGCTGAGCAGGAGCGGAATCATTGAACAGAAGGCAGTCACTTGGCCAGATGTGTGCGGGCCACACAGTGCGCACAGAATCTCCTCTTGCAGCTGATGGGGAGAGTGGGAGCAGTGAGTTCTTCAGTCGGTCAGTCGGACGGTTGGTTGAAATCCCAACTCTGCCACCCATTAGTCTTGTGATTTAGAACAAACCACTTCAATCTTTAAATTCAGTTTCCTCAAATGCAAAAGGCAAGTAATAGGCCTTCTCCCGGGGATTGATAAATGTATAATGAAAGATGTCTGTGAAGCACTTAGATTTGCACGTCGCACGTCATGGGCATTCAATAATCAGTGGCTAATAAATATGTAGTTGTTATTTTGTGTGTTTCAGTCCATAGCATATATAACAGCTAGATGATGTGTCGGATGAGTAAGTGATGCCTTCTCCTCACTGTCTTGTCTCTGCCTTGGTCACTCAACTTGGTCTTGTTCTTTTATGTGGTAAATTTTATTGGAGTATAAAGTCATACAGAAAATTTCACAAATCACTGGTGTACTGCTCACTGGATTTTCATAAAATGAGTCCAATGTGTAACCAACACCCAGATAAAGGAACAGAACTTCCCGCAGTATCCAAAGCCCCTCATCTGTCTCATTCAATTGCCCTCTTCCCATCCCAGGGGCGGCCACTCTCCTGGCCTCTCACAGCTCAGAGAACCTTTGCCACTGGGGAACTTCCTATGCAGGGAACCACATGACTTCCTCCACCCACCCTTATGCTTGTGAGATTCATCTAACTGGTGGGAGTGTCGTCCATTCATTCCCATCTGCACAATAGTGTCCTGTTGCAGATGAAAACACACTACTCTGAAGAATCTTCCCGACCCTGATTCCAAAATTTACTAGAAAGCTACTGTGATCAAGACAGCATGGTATTGGCATAAAGATAGACATATAGACCAATTGAAGTGAATTAAGAGTCTAGAAGTGAACCCATACTTCCATGGTCAGTTGATTTTTTGACAAAGGTGCCAAAACCATTCAATGGGGAAAAGACAGCCTTTTCAACAAATTGTGCTGGAACAACTTGACAGCTGCATGCAAAGAACGAAGTTGGACCCCTACCTCACAGCATATACAAAAATTAACTCAAAATGGATCAAACACCAAAATGTAAGACCTAAAACTATAAAACTCTTAGAAGAAAACGTAAGTGTAAATCTTTGTGACCTTGGATTAGGCAGTGATTTCTTAGATATGACTCCTAAAATGCAAGCAAGAAAAAATAAATAAATAAACAAAGTGGACTTCCTCACAATTAAAAATATCTGTGTTTTAAAGGATATCATCAAAAAAGTGAAAAGGCAATTCATACTATGACAGAAAATATTTGTTAATTGTATATATAAGAGTCTAGTATCAAGAATATATAAAGAACTCTTACAACTTAATAAAAACTACAAATAACTCAATTTCAAATGAGCAAGTCTTGAATAGATATTTTTTCCAAAGAAGACATATGAATGTCCAATAAACACATAAAATCTATGTAACGTCATTAGTAAGTAGGGAAATGCAAATCAAAACAACAGTGAGAGGCCAAGCACAGTGACTCAACACCTGTAATCCCAGCACTCTGGGAGTCCGAGGTGGGTGGATCACCTAAGGTCAGGAGTTTGAGACTAGCCTGGCCAATATAGTGAAACCCCATCTTTACTAAAATCACAAAAATTAGCTGGGCGTGGTAGCACACGCCTGTAATCCCAGCTACTCAGGAGGCTGAGGGAGGAGAATCACTTGAACATGGGAGGTGAAGGTTGCAGTGAGCCAAGATCATGCCACAGCACTCCAGCCTGTGTGACAGAGCGAGACTCCATCTCAAAAACAAAAAAAAAATGAAAGAAAAACAGGAAAAGACAGTGAGAGTACACACACACTAGGATGGCTGTAATTAAAAAGACAATAACAAGTCTTGATAAGGATGTGGAGACATTGGAACCCTCATGCATTACTGGTGGGAATGTAAAATGGTGCAGCCACTGTAAAAAACAAAAACAAACAAATAACTTGTCAGCTCCTCAAAAAGTTTTTTAAAATGTTAGCATTAGTATTTCATTCCTAGGGATCTGCCCAAGATAGTGTGTCCACACAATAATTTGTACATGGATATTTACAGTGGTACCCTTCCTAGTAGTCAAAAAGTGGAAACACCTCAAATGTCCATCACCTGAAGAGTAGATAACAAAGGTGGTGCATCCAGACAGTGGAATATTCAGCCATATAAAGGAATGAAGTCCGTATGCAAGCTACAACGTAGATAAGTCTTGGAAACATTATGCCAAGTGAATGAAGGCAGACACAAACCCATGTACTGTATGATTCCATTCATCTTAAATCCCCAGAATAGGCAAATCCATAGAAACAGAAAGTATCTTATTGGTTTCCAGAGGATAAGGAGAAGGGGAAAATGGACAGAGACCACTAATGGGTGTAGGGTTTCTTTTGGGGTGATGAAAATGTACTGGATTAAAAGTGAAGATGGTTGTACAACCTTGTGACTCTACTAAAAAACACTGAATTATACACCTAAATGCATGGATTTACAGTATGTGAAGTATATCTCGATTTCACAAAGAGTAAAAACCAGCCTTTGAGTTGTTTCCATTTGGGGCTATTGCAGATAAAGGTGTGTGGATATCCCTGTGCATGTCTTTGGATGAGCATGTGTATGCATCTCTCTTGCAGGTCCAATTGTTGGGTTATGGGAAATGCCTGCACCCTGCTTTATAGATGCAGTGTAGTAGATTTCCAAATGGTGGCACAGGTACTATCCCACCATCATTGCATGAGCATCTCGGTTGCTCCACAGTCTTGCCAGCACTTGAGAGTATCCGTCTTTTCCATTTTAATTATTCTACTGGGAACTGTAACTTTTTCCAATTCTATCTCCCTATCCCCTGTCCCATGAGTTTCCCAAAGCTGTGTTGTTGCTGGATCTCACTCGGTAGATATGTGCATCACATATGGACAGCCAGGAGGCAAGTTCCCTCCAAAATGAGTCATGACTCCAGAACTGTGAGCTTCAAGGTGAGCCTCAGATGCAGCTAATAATTCACAGCATTGTGGTGAGCTCTTTGCCTGCAGGGGCCAGGTCTCTGTCCTAGGAGCTGGTCAGTGATTTCCATCTGCTCTGAGGAGCACCCATGGTTCACAGCAGGACTCCCCAGGGCAGGGGCAGGTTCTCCCCCACCCCATCGGCCAGGACAGCCTGGCCTGGCTCTGCTTTCTGTTTCAGGAATCTTCTATAGAGGGTTTCATTTGAAGACAGAGATATGATATATTTGCACAGCACCAGGTCTATTTCTTTCTGTTGTTCTTAAGTGGTTTTGTTAGGATCAGAGCCTTGATTTCCATTTCCTTCTGGTTCACATTGTCCTTGGACTCCCAGCTCCAGTAAGCGAATTGGGCTCTCAGCTGATGAAAGGTGAATTGCTTCTGTGATGTGGGTGAGGCAGGAGGCAGTGGAGGAGGCACAGGCTCTGGTGGGCAAAGACTCAGAGCCATATGGCTGCCCTCAAAACATTATGTCGCCACCAACCAGGACCCAAGAGTCCAAGCCCTATTTTCTCTTAAAGTTAATTGTTCAAAGTCACATGTACATCAGAGTGCACTGAGTGCTGGGAGAGCCATAAGGAGCCTTTCCATATAGGGCTCAGCAGTCTGGAGAGGGCCCCAGCCATGGAATTGGGGTTTGTTGCGGAAACCCAGCCAGGCTGACAACAGGTCACCACAAACTCTCAAAGCGGCTGCCTGGGAGCTGCAGCCAGTGCTGAGCCCGCAGCGGGCGGGTCAGCTGGCAAAGCAGGAGAAACACTGTGGATCTGTTGTGGGGCGTTCCTGTGTGTACACACATGTACGTGTACATGCATGAACATATATGTACATGTGTGTATGGTGTGAACATGTTTTCACACATGCACATGTATGCATATGTATTGTGCGAGAGTAAGTTTATTTGTGCATGTATGAGTTCACATATTTGTATGTGTGTGTCTAAGAGTAAGCTCACATGTTACATGTATGTGCACAGACATGTACATGTGTGCTCATGTGTGTGCATGCATTCTTGTGCATGTATTTAGGTGTGCAAATGTGTTTACCTGGCAAATATATATGAAGGTGCCCTCCCAGTATTGCCTGTGTGTGTGCGCGCCTGTGTGCATGTATGAGCATATGTGTGTGTATCTGTATATGATGTCTGCTCATGGAGGTGCTCTTCCAGTATGGACCATGTGTGCACATGTGTGTGTATGTGTGTGTGTTTGTGTGTGCATGTGAACATATGCATGTACACAGGGCACATGCGTGGGGTTGCCCTTATAATACAAGTTGTAGCTGCTGCTTCATTTGCTTGTTTCTGAGACCCAGGCAGCCTCCTGGTGAGTGGTTTCTATGAGTGTGTGCAGAGATCATTTTAAGAGTGAAGATATATTTATCTTTAATTTTGGTGAGGATGTGGGGTGAAGCAGTAAGGACAGTGGGGCCTGCTGGCATCAGCCTTGCTTTCTCACCTCACAATTAAGTGTGGTGCATGGAACTGGGAGGGACCCACCACGGTGACCTTTTGCAGGATATGCAGGGCTGTCCTGCTACCTGAAGCAGGACCCTCTGAAGACAGGTCTCGTCCTCCCAGTATCTCCCTCACTCTCCAGCCCAGTCCATTTGCCAGGATGATGATGATGCCCCACACCTGGGGGAAAAGCAGTCCCTGTCTGTCTTTCTGGTTATGTTCACCTCTGCAGCCATTTGTGCAGCGACTAAAACGGATTTGATGTGATGAATCACAAAATCACACCCTTTATTCAACAACTCCACATAAATAGCAATTCTGTTTGGAATGAATTGGACCCATGTGGTGAGTTAGGGGCTCATTAGAGTAGCAGAGCACATTTCTTTATCATACTAAGTTTATTTAAATCACACAGAATGTTCATTTTTAGAAACAATTCATACCTACCTTAAGGAATCATCAGTATTGCTCCAGGAAACATGATACAATCCCGTTTTTAACAGGATTCACACGGTTTGCAGTCGTGTGACAATGTGATTCCATTATGCCTTCCCTATGGGGACAGCCCATAAAGATTGATTATACATTAAAAATGGTGTTAAAGAAAGACAGCACATTGTGTATGTACCACCCTGTGGCTCAGAGCCGCCCTCTCTCTGCTCGAGTGCATCCCACAGTGCGCTCGCCTCGGTGTACCCACCCATGTGGGAGACACAGGCGTTCTCCTGCCTTTCTCAGTCAGAGCAGCCGTGACCACAGAAGTTTGCCAGGGATGCCTTGAACTTTGGCAACAGGAATGTGCATTTGGGCATTGGCGTTTTCAGAGTTGAGATCTGTTCTAGAAAATCTATCCACCCAGGGCCAGGATGAGCTGGGCAGATGTAGGCGTTGTCCTCTTGTGAATTCCCACTGTGTGTCACCAGAATTCAGAACATAGTGGAGAATCTCTCAGGCCTTTTTATGATTCAGAAGAAGGAAGTCATGGAGAGAGAGGCTCCAGGGGGCAGGGATGGAGACGGGGATGACACAGTCCTCCAGGCAGAGGAACTGTGTTATAATCACCACGGTATATCTGGGTGTTCTGTACACAGACTGTTATTAAACAGCAGAAGGATCTTTTAAGAGAAACAATGAGAGGCCAATCAGAAGCTTGAGTGTTTTCTTAACTGAGCCACAATTGGGAACAAATGGAACAAGGGAGCCTCTTGGCCATCACACGGCAAAGACTCCCTGGTCCAAAATTCCCATTTTCACAGCATCCCACCTGATGACATGCAGTCTGCAACTTATGCATCAAAATCATGCTTTCTAGAGGCCACCCATGCAAACCCGCCTGCTTCTCCAGTGCCCCCAATGGAGGTCCCCCAGTCTTGGTGCCCCCACCTTGGTGCTCTGCCCCGAGGCAGGTGGCCAGTGGCTCTTCTCTGCACAGCCGCTGTCAGACAAGGAGGATGAAAGGCTGGAGAGCTGTGGTCGGCCCGTCCTCTGGGCGACAACCCCAAGAACACATGGGGCACCACCATCCTTCTCCCACCAGGGCTGGTCCCTGCCTCAGTTTGGGGCCTGATGAATAGAAATGTCACTGGAGATGGATTTTCAATTTAATCGAAAGAAAAGCTTCTCTCTGGGGCTTTCCAAATGTAAGGTCATCCCTTGATGAGTCGGGGAGAATGCTTTGAAGTTTTAGCCTTCCTCTTGGGTGTGTGGGTGTTGTGTTCATGGGTGAGCAGGTGTCCTGCAAGCCATAAGCTAATATTAAAAAGGTCGGGATTAACTCTGGAGTGGACAAGTTCTGTGATTGAAGACAGGAGTCTTTTCTCTAAAGGGCCAAGGAGTGCATATTTTAGGCGGCATCACCAAGCAGCCTCTGTCCCAATGACAACACACTGCCATTGTAGCACAAAAGCAGCTGTAGGCAACACCCAAGCAATGGAAGAGGCTGTCCTTCTGCAGAAATATTCACACAACCCGGCGGCAGGTCCCCTGCAGCCGAGAGCCAGAGTTTGCCGACCGTTGGCTGATCCAAGGGACTCTTAGGTCTGTGTGACTTTCACTAAGACCACACAAGAACAGGCAAAAGCCAATTCTATTCCACGGTTGCCTTTGAGTGGGAAGAAAATTTTATGCCCTCCAGGACCTTGATCTGCTCACTGCAGACTTCTGGTGTAGATTAATTGAGTTTCTTCTTGTGATAGCTGTTGTTTGGATAGCTTAGAGGAATGAGAAGAGATAAAACTCACCAGTGAAAATGCCACTCTTTTACATTCTTGTTTCCAAATCACATCATTTTAGTGGAATGGCCACACTTTGGGGATATGCTTGGATTTTGGGGGGAGAGGTAACCACGGAGCCGCTCTTGAGAAGGCTCGTTAAGGGCATGAACGTGCAGCTACCTGCATTTTAATCACTCAAAGACAAACTCGGGCCGTTGTGTGCTGGTGGAGCATCACTAATTCTAGTTACATGATAATGCCGCAGTGCTAGGTTTTAGGAATTAGGCCTCTGAGATCCATTAGCTGTGTGGTGCGCCGTTGCTGGATGAATGGCCGTAGTATTATCAAGGTAATTCAAAGCAAATTTCAAGCTGTGACAATAAAATGCTTCTTGTAGTAGGTTAGGGTTTGTGCTGAAATTGCCAGTTGGAATGAGAACAGTTATGTTTTCAAGCTAGAGTTTTGGTGGACTCATTTTACTGACTCATTTTCATTGAATTCTGAATACATTATTAATGTGATAATATCAGACTTGGGCAAACTGTGATTATTGGTTAATAATGAAGGGGTATCTCTTCCACCCCATGTAGCTGCTGGGTGGTTTTTGGTCTAAGATGACACTGTTCTTATCTATGTCCAAGATAGAGAATACTCAGGCATTCACACCAAGAACCCTGTCCCTGGGCAGAGTTGTTCCCAAATCTAGGACCATCCTTTCAAAATCCTCATGTTAGTGGCACCTGCCCCCCAAGTCCCATTTCCATCCCCCTTACTCATGCTCAATGCCATCAGTACCCATGAAGAAATTCTTTTCAGTGGCAAAAGTATGGGTAACTTCTTAAATCCTTTACCTCATTTCTAATGTGAAGAGGATAGAAGAGGATTTTGTAGCTCTCTGGGGCTACCTGGCCATCCCCAGAGCCCACACTGGCTTGCAGCCTCTGGACCTGCCCCCATCTCACCAGTATTGCCTCACACAGTGCAGGAGACACTCAGCAAATGCATGTCAGACAAAAGAATGAAGGTCATGGTAGTGATCATGTTTTGAGAAACCCTGCAGGCTCCGTCACAAGAGCACAAGAAAATGGTCCCAGGAGAACCACGAATAGCATCCCATGCGCCCCGTCTTTGCCCACTTCCCTTGACACATGTCGGTACTCATTGTAGTAACAAGAAGTCATTGCCTGCATTTACCAAAATGTCCCTGCAACACACACAGCAGCCTCCTGAGAAGGTCTCACCTCTTGCGTGGCCAGCATGCCGTGGTCCCCATGGCGAGCGCCGTGGGGCCGCTGGATGGCTTTGCTGCCTGCCAGCTGGCCCCAGCTTCGCGATCCCTCACTGATGAATCACCAGCTGTGCTAAGTGGCTTTAAAGACTAAATTATTTCCTTCCTGTCAGGCAGACCTGGGAGAAACCTGACAGGGAAACAAAAGCACTGCTGGGCTGGGCACAGTGGCTCACACCTGTAATCTCAACACTTTGGGAGGCCGAGGTGGGCAGAGCATGAGGTCAGGAGTTCGAGACCAGCCAGGCCAATGTGGTGAAACCCTGTCTCTACTAAAAATACAAAAAATTAGCTGGGTATGGTGGCTTATGCTTATAATCTCAGCTTCTCAGGAGGCTGAGGCAGGAGAATTGCTCGAACCTGGGAAACAGAGGTTTCAGTAAGCCAAGATTATGCCACTGCACTCCAGCCTGGGTGACAGAGTGAGACTTCATCTTAAAAAAAAAAAAAGGAAAAAATTGTTTAAAAGTACTGCTGCTTGTTGGAATGCCGATGGCCATCACTGGGGCCGGACTGAAGGTGAGGACCTCCGGGAGCCACCTGCAAGAGATGGCGCACCGTTGGGAGGGAGGCAGTTTCACTGGTCTGATCCAGCAGTTAAAGATCACCCAGTTAGAGTCTCCTTTTCTTTCTTTTATTATTATTATTATTATTATTATTATTATTATTATTATTATTATTTTGACACAGAGTCTCACTCTGTGTGTGGCCCAGGCTAGAGTGCAACGGTGTAATCCCAGCTCACTGCAACCTCCCAGGTTCAACCTCCCAGCCTCAGCCTCCCGAGTAGCTGGGACTACAGGCGTGTGCTGCTACACCTGATTAATTTTTGTATTTTCAGTAGAGACAAGGTCTAACCCTGTTGGCCAAGCTGGTCTCGAACTCCTGACCTCAAGTGATCCACCCACCTCGGCCTCCCAAAGTGCTGGGATTATAGGTGTGAGCCACCACACCCAGCCAGATTCTTCTTTCTCCCTGCATGTCCCACCTGGCCATGCCACTAGCTTCCCGGGGCCTCTTGCTTGCCAGTGCGGTGCACACCAGCTGACCTGGCCCTCCTAGAAGAGTGCCCTTGGCTGCATGCACTGCAAACCTCAGAGCACCACGTCTGAACCGTGCACCCTCCGTCCATCGGCATCCAACCTATTCTGCCATCAGGCATTAGGTAGCCTGAGTTCCAGCAATGTGGGCATAGAGGAGATCGACCCTGCCATGCGAACTTCAGAGTCGCTTGTTTGCTCTGCTTGTCTGGTTGGTGGAGACAAAGGAAGACCCCCTGTGGCAGAAAACCCTGGGAACCCATGTCGTCAGCATCACTGACAGCAACTCCCCTCACCTGCGGGTGCTCCCCGCTTTTATCAAGGCCCGGGTAGCAGCTTTAATGAGCACGTGACTTTTTAAATTTCGGGGGTACATGTGCAAGTTTGTTTATTGCCTGATGTCTAAATGTAAAACCTCAAACTCTGAAGATCCAAACCTAGCAAATATTCTTCTGGGCATGTGACTTGCAACCATTGTGTTTGAGGAGTTTTGCGTTGATTTAAGCTCATTTGAAACATCAAAGCTCCCTAAAGGGTTACTCACCCCACCCTGCATTCCATCGCCATCATGTGGAAGACTAAGGTCACAGCAGCCTCACCCGCGGGGCTCTGGCAAGGAAGGGCTGAGTGCAGGAGTCCACAGAGGCCTTGGAATGCTACCCAGCTGGGCTTAACTCCCAGGAACGTGAGCCATCCCCAGGTCCCGGTGACCACCTCGCCATGAAGGCAATGTTCTGGAAGGAGCCCGGATCTCAGCCTGGGGGCCCTCTGTCCATCCAGGGATAGTCCTGGCCTTCGCAGCAGGAGCTCTGGACATCCGTACTGGGCCCTGCAGCCAGCGGACATGGAACCAGCCAGCGTCTTACTCTCCTAGCCTGAGTGGGCGGGGCAGGCCGGGGGTCACCCCTGTGACCAGCCATTTGTACCGAGATGAGCAGATGACCAGGCAGGGGATACAGTTTTGTGATCTTGGTGATCAGGCCATTGGTTATGCCCCAGACCCCTGTCCCTACCCACAGGCAAAGCCTCTGAAGTGCCCAAGCACTCCAGGAATCACCTGTCACCATGCTCTCCACATAGCTGCCCCCACCCCACCACCCCCAAGACCTGGGTGCACAGACTCAGGAATTCAGAATTATCTCTTTTTGCCGTTATGGTAAATGTGGGGAATCCAGTATCGCCTCTGTTCACATCCTCTGCATCTGGTGACCGCACAACCCACTCCTGTAGGAAGGGAACCGAGCCAGAGGCCTTGCCAGGAGCACCACAGGGCCTGGCCCATGTGTTTTCACCACAGCCCTAAGGGGAAGCACAGTCTTCATCCCCATTTCACAGATGAGAAGCTAGAACACGAGCAGTCCCAGCCACAGGCAGGTGCAGGCCAAGCCAGGGCTGGAAGCCCGGGGCCGTCCCTCTTCCCATCTCCTCGGAGTAGCCTGTGTGTGTCCAGTGCACTTACAAAAGGAATGACGCTTTAGGAGAGTCCCATAGAAAACACAATGGCAGGTGGGTTTCCGCCTTTATCCCAGTGGGTGCCAGTAGGGGTAGACTGCGGCCCGTGAGCCCAACCTGGCCTGCAGCCTGTTTTTACAAATAAAGTTTTATTGGAACTCAGCCATGCCTGTTTGTTGGCATCCTATTCTGCTTTTGTGCTATGAAGGCAGAGTTGCAAGAGACTAATTTAGCCACAAATTGAGCATATTTACTATCTAGCCCTTTGCAGAAAACATTTCTGACCCCTGCTTTGGAACATGGACAAGAAGAGAAAAACAACCCACAAAGGTTTATAGCTCATTTCCTGTGCTGAAGAGCTGGCCCTTCTCTGAGCCCCAGTGGCTGCATGTGCTGCGTTTCTGGGCAATGACCATGACTACGATGGCAGTAATGCCGGGTCTGGAAATCCTGACCCCGGGGCTGCTGGAGAGAGAGGGACCTCCGTGTGGAGAGGCGGTTTGTAGCTTCTTTCATCTTCAGGACAGTCGTTGCCTGGGAAACTGGGGGGATTGGTCCAAACCCATCTTGTACAGCCCAGACTTGGTGCACCCCTGCAGGATCTGAGCACAGACCGGCCTGCTTCAGCCCGACTGCCAGGCCTGCAAAGCAGGGAGAGTCCCCACAGGATGCCACCGCTCAGACCTCTTGTGGTTGAACAGAGCAGTAGAGGAGTCTGTTCCAGCTGCTCCCACCTTGCCATGGGAATGGTTCTCTGATTTACTATTTTAATTAAGGGCTTTTAAGCTTTAATTTAAAAAGTTAAATGAGCCCTCTTTATATGTAAATCGTGGTTCAGTGAATTATCACACACTGCAGATGCACACTGTCATCGGATGGCCGGGACCCCAGTCCCTGAGTCTTCACGGCTCCTGAAGCAGCAGCAGGACCCCTTGGGATCTCAGCCCAGGGATGCTGACTAAAGCCCTCCCAGGAACCCGGCTGGGTCCAGGGGCACCAGTGGCTCTGCACTGTGCTCACAGCCGTGTCCAGCGCCGCCCAGAGCAACCTCTCCTGACCTGTGAAGTCTACACAAGGACCCGCGGGGAGCCCAGGCTGGGCACTGCCCAGCGGCAGCTCTGCTCTTAGCTCCGGAGTCCTCTTGCCAGCTCCAGGAAAGAAATGTGAAAGTAGCCGTTTTCACAAAGCAGGCACTCGCCATGTTAGCAATCAGCTTCTGTTTCTGCCCCCTGAAACGCCTTGGGAAGAAGGACCCTTATAGCTGCAGAGTGCCAAGGGTGCGGAGAGCCGGCTGGCCCAGGAATCCAGCCCGTGTCTCCCTCCTTCTCCCTCACTCACTTCAGGTGCTTGGTATCAGCCTTTAGAAAACATTGGTCCTAATTGTTCTCTTTCTTTTGGGCCGGCACATCTACACTCAGCAGGGGTGTGCAGGGTGGTGGGTGCTGCTCCAGGGGCTGCCCCCTCTCCAGCATCCCATGAAATAGTTCCTTCCACTACCCGTGGAGTCCAGCAACTGGGGCCAGGTCGCTCTGTCAGGCAGCAGATTGTCCATGGGTCCCCGCCAGACCACGCTGCCCCACACGCTGCAAATGCAGCTCCCTTCCAGCTGAAGTACCTGGCACCCCTCACTGGGAACACAGGGACGGCTCACCTTTGCTGGGCCCCCTCTGTGTGGCTCTGCGGAGCTGTGTCCTTTCGCCCAGTAGTGGGTGTGGGGTGCGTTGTATTCTCACTGCTTGGTAGATATGAAGCTGAAACCCAGGCAACAGTTCCGCACCTGTTGTATTAATAGGTGATGCGTGCAGTAGTGGGGCCTGGATTTCAACCTGCCTTCTTGGCGGCAAAGCTCTGCTTCCTTCCATTGGCCTCTCGACCTACCCAGAAATGAGACTAATTCTGCCCTCTCCTTCCCTCGTTCACTTCTCCCTTCTCTGTCCATCCCTCAATGCACCTCCTCTCTGTTGTCACTGTCCTCAGTCTGCTGTGAGGACAGAGTTTGTGTTTCTCTCAATCTCCCTCTCCTTTCTCTTGTAAGGACACCAGTCGTTGGGTTTAGGGCCTACCCTAAGTCCAGGACGACCTCATCTGGAGACTCTGAGTTACATCTGCAAAGACCTTTATTCACAATGAGGTCATGTCTGAGGTTCCTGGTGGACGTGAATTTGGGGGGAAGGCACTGTTCACCCCACTCTGCCCATGAAGCACAGTATGTGTGGTTTTATGTGTGATCTGGACGGGATGCCAGTCTCTTCCGGATCTCACGTTGAGATGTGATCCCCAGTGTTGGAAGTGGGCCTGGCGGAGGGGATTGGATCATGGGGGTGGATCCTTCATGAATGGTTTAGTGCCTTCCCCGGGTGCTGAGTAAGTTCTCGCTCATGAGCTCACGGGAGAGCTGGTCATTTAAAAGACTGTGGCACGTCCCCCTCCCTCTTGCTCCCGCTCTCACCATGTGATGCTCTGGCTTCACCCTCCACCACGATTGAAGCTTCCTGAGGCCCCACCAGCAGCAGATGCTAGCACCATGCATCCTGCACAGCCTGCAGAACCGCAAGCCAAAATATAACCTCTTTCTTTATAAATTACCCAGCCTCAGATATTTCTTTATAGTGATGCAAAAACAGAGTCACACATGTAGATAACCCCACCCTGCAATTCCAGTGGGCATGAGCTGGGATCAGGAAGGAATAGAAGGTGGGTCTGAGAGTGGACGCAGCCCTCCCTCGGGGACCCAAACAAGCAGCCCTTCCCGTAGCGGGGAGGTCCCCGGGGGAAATGCAGGTGCATGGGGAGTTGTAAATCCACAGCGTTCACGCCACTTGGTTTTCATACTGAGCCTCTGAAATGTGAACATGTTACCACCTTGTTTTTGTGAGGATTAAAAAATACTACAGGAAAGCAGGCACCTGCTGGACAGTGGGTACCCTACACACTGCTGCTGGGTTTGTTTCTTTGCTGCCGCTGGTGGTCCTCTTGGTGATGGGGGTGGTGCTGTTTGTGGTGGTGGTTGTACTGTTGGTGGTGGTGGTGGTCTTCTTGGGTGGTGATGGTGGTGATCCTCTTGGTGATGGGAGTGGTGATGGTGGTGATGCTCTTGGTGGTGGCGGTAGTGGTGGTACTCTTGATGCAGTTGCTATTGTTGCTTCTGTTCTCTGTGAGGCCTGATCAGACCATGTAACAACCCTAGAAAGGATGTGAGGAAGAGCTCAGCCACCTCCTCGGGGCTGTTTCAGGCATTTCCTCCCTGGCATCTAGATGTCCCACTCGCACACCTGAGCCTCATGGGGTCCCATGCCATGAAGAGGTTAAGCTCCATGGGTGGTAGATAAATTACCCAAACAGGTGATACAATGTCTGCATGCAGTTGCAGCTGGGGCCACAGACCGCTACCCAAAATGGTTGCTCACCCCTGAGAACAGAATAAGGCAGTGCCAAGATACACAATGCAGGGAAAGGTTCCAGCAGACCCTGGCAGAGGAGAAGTCTCCTTCCACGTAGGGCACAGCATCTGCCTGCAGAGGGCTGCTGCCAGGAGCCAGCTGAGGCTCCATCCCTGCCTGGACACTGTCACAAGGTGCTGCTGGGGGTGCTCAGCTGCCTGGGGCAAGGGTCTCTGGATCCCCCGCTCCGTCCTCATGAGGTTCTCCATGTACACTGTGGCCTCCCACCTGATGAGAGGACCCTCGCCTTGTCCCTGTTGCCCATCAAGTGCCTGCCACCGACAGTGGCCCCAGCCCTTTCTTGGGCGCACAGTGCCACAGCCAGTGGGTCGCTGGTCCTCTGCTTCCCTGGTGCCTCGGGCTGAGTCTCCTGCTGGGGCATCACTGGGCTGCTCTCGTCCCCGGCAGACTCACCCAATTCTTTTACCCCTGCGTAGTCCCAGGGCTTTGTGCCCTTGCCAGGCCCACGTGGCTGACTCCTCTGCTGTCCTGCTGTTTCCCACCATGTCTGACCATGAGCCACCTCTTTACGGAAAGCCCATTGGACCGAATGTTTTTCGTCCTTCCGTTGCTTTTGGTTCTTCCAGAGGTTTTGAAAGCGGTTGGAAAACACTTTTATTTCTTAGGGACCATTTTTCAGCTGCTCTCCCAAGGATGAAGAGTTGGAATAAAAATTAATTACAAACTGGCAGAGTCAATATCCACCTATTTACCACAAGCCGGAGAGTTTCGGTGGTTGCCAGCGTAGAATGCTCATTTTTATTAACCCCATTTGCTTCAAGTGTCTCCTTCAATGGAGATTGACAGGCCCTGCACGTGGACATGGGGAGAGAGGAGGGCTCTGTGTCTGCAGCGCTCTGATATCCTGCAGGACGGGACAAGGTGGCCCCGAGGACCCGTCAGCGCCCACGGGGTGCCCATAAAACTTTAGCAGTGGTACATATTCACCCAAACTTCACTAAATCACTTTCTAATTTACCAGTCATTGCTTGAAAGGCCGGAAAGATTGAAAGCCCAAAGAACTGAGCAGGCAGAAAGGGTCACCGAGACACTCAACAGCTCGCTTGTCGGTAACTCTCCAGGCTGCACCACGTCGGGGAGTTCTGGGTTTGTGCAGAAGGCTGCTGGTGGCGCGCGGCTTACAGATCATGCAGGAATGGACTGTGTGTCTTCCTCCCAGTGTCTTCAGCACACGGCTGTTGCCAGCGGCGGTGACGGTTTTGCCTGCCTCGGGGGAGCTGATGAGAGGAGCGGGAGCTTTGTGGACACTGAGGAGCTGTGTGAGGTGGAGAGCAGCTCTGTTCCAAATGCCCATGTCCGTTAGCATGGGACTCAACCTGTCACCCCAAATCGCACCAAGCTGCCATCCGAAAATCACTGTTTAGCGTATCTGCTAAAAGTGGCATGTTTAAAATGCACAGAAAATTCCGAAAGCCAACAGCACGCAGCCGGGCACCTGTCTCTGAGCTCCCCAGGAACAGCCTTTGTAAGCTCTTCTAGGTGGGGACGGCGGCAGTTATCTGTCTGTTTAGGCTGCTACAGCTGCAGACAGACTGGGTGGCTTAGAAATAACAGAAATGTACTTCTCGCAGTTCTGGAGGCCAGAGTCCAAGGTCAGCGGACCAGCAGATTCAGTGTGGGCTGAGGTCCTGCTTCCTCATTCATAGCTGGTGCCCGCTCATTGTGTCCTGGCACGGCAAGGGGAGAGGGATCTCTCTGGCGCCTCTTTTATAGTGTAATTAACCCCATTCAGGAGGGCTCCACCCTGGTCCCCTTCCAAAAGCTCCACCTCCTGACGCCATCACCTTGGGGCTGAGGTCTCAACGCATGAACTTCAGGGACACAAACATTTAGCCATAGCATCAACAGACTTTTGCAAACCATGCCGGGTCCTCCCCTGGAAGGAGGAGGGCAGAGGGGAAATGAGCTGGAGGCGTATGGAAATAGGCCAGGTGTGGTGACTCATGCCAGAATCCCAACACTTTGGGAGAATAAAGCAAGAGGATTGCTCAAGGCTAGAAGTTTGAGACCAGCCTGGGCAACACAGCAAGACCCCATACATTAAAAAGTTAGCCAGGCATGGTGGACACGCCTGTGGTCACAGCTATCTGGGAGCCTGAGGAAGGAAGATCCCTTGAGCCCAGGAGTTCAAGGCTATAGTGAGCTGTGATTGCACCACTGCACTCCAGCCTGGATGACACAGTGAAACCCTATCTCTAATAAAAAGAAAAGAAAATATATTTTAAAATTTTAGATAGTCATAGAGGACATCAAAATAACAGAATTAATGCTTGTTGTTAACTACTTTTTTACGGAAACCTAAGGAAAGAAAAGCAAAGGTCTAGAGGCAGCCGTGGCAGAGTCCCTTTAAAACACATGAACCTTTCTTGTGAGAATATAGTGTTGCAGATACGGTGACAGGGTTCGGCTGTGTCCCCACCCAAATCTCACCTTGAATTGTAGTTCCCATAATCCCCACATGTGGTGGGAGGGACCCGGTGAGGGGTTATTGAATTATGGGGGTGGTCTCCCCATGCTCTTCTCACGATAGTAAGTTCTCACAAGATCTGATGGTTTTATAAGGGGCTTTTTCTCTTCGTTCCACACTCATTCTCCTTGCTGCCACCATGTGAAGAAGGATGTGTTTGCTTCCCCTTCCGCCACGATTGTAAGTTTCCTGAGGACTCCCCAGCCACGCTGAACTGTGAGTGCATTAAACCTCTTTCCTTTATAAATTACCCAGTCTCAGGTATGTATTAGCAGCGTGGGAACGGACTAGCACATGTGGGCAGACATGTGGATCTTTTTGATGATGTCTGCAGGATACCACAACAAATTCATGCATTCTTCCTGGTCTTCCCACCTTCCTGCTACGCTCCAGTCTTGGGGCCTTGGCACTTGCTGTTCCTTCTGCCCAGAACGTGCTTCCCCATGCAGCTCCATCCTGTGTTTCCTTTGGGTTTTGGCTCAGACACCTCCTTTTAATGGTGCTCTCCTGACTCCCAGCCTTAGGCTTGAGCTGTCGTCTTCCCTCCGAGATGCTGTCTCCTGGCAGCCACGCTCCTTCCTGGGAGGCTGCAGCTCACGCACCTGCATTGCATGCCTGGGTTTTCTTCACTGCTTTCTCCCCCGATGACAGCAGAAAAGGCTGGCGACTTTTCTGCTTAGTCAAGGGCGCACTTCCAGTGCCTGGCACACAGTAGGTCCTCGCTCAAGACTCAACAGATGAAAGCCCAAACCTGAAATCTGAAATCAGTGACCCAGTTGAGGGACCGCTGGACTGCATCGGTCATGGGGACAGCAAGCCAGTTTGTGCTCTCTAGAGCCTCAAAGACCCCGGGGTTCAAATCCTGGCCCCACCACTTGTCCTGCTGTGGGTGAGCAACTGACTTTCCCTGAACCTTGATTTTCTCATCTGATAAATGGGCCTCATATCTCTTGCCTTCTGGGGTGGCCATGACGATTAACTGAGATGAGAGGTGTGGAGTTTCCAGAACACTGCCTTGCACATAGTAAGTGCTCAATTAATGCTAGCTCTGATTTTCATCTCCTGTAATTCTCATTTTAACTCTTATTTGGAGGTAATTGTAAACTTAGAGGAGTTGCAAGAATAAGACAAAGACGTCTCGGCTTTTCCTCGCTGACTCATCACTGGTTATTTCCTTGCTGACTCATCACTGGTTATTTCCTTGCTGACTCATCACTGGTTATTTCCTCGCTGACTCATCACTGGTTATTTCCCATGGGTCCTATACACGATGTCTGCTGTAGTCCCTCTGTCTCCTCTTTCTCTCGCTCACATCTATCTCAGAATACACATACAGTATTTTCCCTGAATCATTTGGGAATTAGTTATGGATATCACAGCTTTTGCCCCTAGATACTTCCGGGTGTATTTCCTAAGAATGGGATATATTTTAACTACAATGCAATTACTAAATTCAGGAAATGTATCAATGATATGAGACTCGTATCTAATCTAGATATTCCAGTTTTACCAGCTGCCCCCAAAATGGTTGTTTTTGAGGCGGTGACCTCCCGCTGATCAAGATGCCATCCCTGAGCAGTCATTGCATTTCCTGTCACGCCCTTTCATTTCTTTAGTCTGGAACATTCCTGGGCCTTTCTTTGTCCTGCCTAACACTGATGTTGCTGCAGAGCCCAGGCTCGTTGTTTTGTAGAATGCCTTCAGTTGAGGCGCGGCTGATGTTTCCTGAGGACGCTTTTATTATTTTCAGCAGTGTTACCATCACAGAATTGAGGGTGTCATTCGAAAAGTACAAGGCCGGTTTTCTGGGTAAAACACTCCTGATTTTAACTGGCTGGTCACTGTCTCGGCACTGGTTTTACGTGGCCCATTGCTTGCTGGAATGACATGAATGGTTACTATGGCACCGTTACGCATGGGGAGTTCTGGGGAAAATGAGCTGCTCGCCTAAAACAAGTGCAGGAAAATATTGAGAACTATCTTGGGCCTGTCACTCAGGGAGCATTGTAGAAGGTTCTGGAGAAGGCATTGAGACCATAATTCTACTTTAATGAGCTGGGCTACCCAGAATCTATGGTACAGCAAGAGAGGCTGTTTGTATACACCTGTGTGTACGTGCCTTACTTAAAATTCAGAAAGAGAATCTTCAGGTGCCAGAATTACTTGTGAGGCTGGTGAAGAGTGAAAAGCCACTTCCCAGGCCAGACAGGAAATAGTGCCCTGGTTGGGACCAGGGCCCAGCTGCAGATGTCCACTTTGGGCTTCAGCAGCCCTGGTGCTGCCTTGAGCTTGACCCGTGTTGCTTCTTCCAAGAGGCCGCGTCTCCCACACAGCCCCTGCTCTTGAGGGTGGGAATGAGAAGGTAGATGACAAGGCACATCTGCTTTGCATCCAAGCATTGACTTTTGTGGCTTTCTTTAACCCGTTGCTCTGCCCTCTAAAGGGTCCTGGTGTGTGTGGGAATGGGATGGACAATTTTGTTTTTAACAACGGTGTTGGACTGTGGATCCAGAACTCAAGTTCCCGAGGAAAGCGATGCCAAAGTCAACGGGGGTGCACGGAGGCGGGGAAATACAGGAGGTGAGATCCTCGAGCCACAGCTTGTGATGATGCCACTGTAATAAATGCTAATTACCTTCTCTGCCGCGCCAGGAGGTTGCTGCTGTTTTCTTCCTCTTCCAAGTGTGTTGCGTGTGGATGTGTAGTGGCTGTTAAGAAGTTTGACAGCTTCTCCTAAGAAAACGTCAGCGTGGAGGCACTTAAGTGGGTCTATGTGGGTGCAGGGCTGCAGGGAGGCGGTGCGTTTTGTAGCTGGGAGATTCGCCGCATATGTGTGGGGATGCAGAGAGTGTGGCCGACACCTAGCTGCTGCCTGGCTCATCTCCGAGGGGGCGAGGCCTGTGTAGGATGGTGGGGTCCAACAGGGGTTTCTCCCCTACATCCCCGGCGTGGCTGTGTGAATAACCTGCCTGCAGGGTTATTCACGCCCGTGTCCAGCCTCTTCCTCCAGGAACACAGGCTCTGAGGATGCATTGGTCATTTGTTCTCTGTGGTGTTTCCCTTAGGGGTGGTCTGAAATGGAATTTGGACTGTGGTCCTTCCATAGCCTTTTGATGTCCGGGAGGATCCTGGCATCCTCAGGCACACTCAGGTGCATGGCTGCTATTGGCTCAGAAGGACTTGCCGTGAGCAGAAGCTAGACAGTGCTGGCCTTGACATTGGGTGAGCCTCTCCTTGATGCCCAGAGGGTATCTGGGCCATAGGTTTCCAGACACCAGGACAGGAAGTGACTGCAGGACCCAGCTCCATGGGCCACGTGATCAGGGCTCAGAGACACACGGCAGATGCCCCACTTTACAGGCAAGCCCTGTCCCCAAAACCCGCCTGTGAAGGACCAGTACAGGAACTGACACAGGTCTTTCTGCAGCAACAGGGTCCTCACTGCCCCTGCATTTTATGCCAGCTTCCAGAAGCCTGGCAAGTCCCAGCTGCTACTGAAGGACCTTCTATAGGAGCTGAAAATGAAATAAGACCACATGGCTGTGGTGGACAGGAAGGACCTGCCTCTCCTCCTCCCCCTCCCCTCCCCTTCCCACCTTTCCCCTCCCCTTCCTGCCTTAGAGCCCAAGCCCTTCCCGTGTGAGTGAGACAGAAGCAGTCAGCTTGAGCCAGCCAGAGTTTTCATCCGGAGGGCTGCTGCCTCCAGAATGCAGGCTTCACTTACAAAGGAACTGGCAGCCATGGGGATTCGGGGGCCTCTCTTGGGCTTGGGGTCAGTCACATCAGCTCCATGTTAAGTCTGATTTCACTGTAAAATGGATTTTCCTATTTCCTTGAAGTGTGTGTGTCCCTTAGACTAATCATAGATAGGTAGTACATGATGTTATACGTGTTATATCTAAATATACAAATATTTAATTCATGAGAATGAAGTCTGAAGTTTCCCAAGTGACAGAGCAAAAGCTGGAGTGGGAGAGGCAAGGGAAGGGACAGAGGGTGTTTGCCTGGATTCAAAGAAGGGCTGGCCTGGGGTGCAGTCAGCACGTCTTGAAGGACTGAGGGAAACAGGCAGCTGGGGTGAGCCCCTGCCCTCTGTCCTGGAGGAGGGGGAACTGCAGGTCCTCCCAACTCCTGCCCTACCATTCTTATGAAGCATCCCCTCTCAGGACCCACATAGTCTATGGTCAGATCCACTCTGCACGGTGGGGATGCCCCGTCCTGAGCAAGGCCCCCAGGACAGTGTGTCTTTTAATGAAAGGCTCCATATTTCCACCCTCTGGATCAGTTTGCATCACACACAAGAGGAGTCCTTCTGAGCTTAGTATTGAAGGCTGACCTCAGAGAAGACAGCCCCTAGAGGAACATGCAGCCCCAGGGGTCAATCTTGTACAGATGATCCCTCTTTCAGAACACGATGGATGGATGGATGGATGGATGGATGGATGGATGGATGGACGGATGGATGAATGGATGGACAGACAGAGAGACAGATGGACGGACAGAAGGACGGACGGAAGGACAGACAGATGGATGATGGACAGATGGATGGATGGATGATAGACAAATAGATGGATGGATGGACAGATGGACAGACAGAAGGACATATGGGTGTACAGACAGATGGGTGGGTGGACAGATGGACAGATGGATGGATGGACGGACAAATGGACAGATGGTTGGATGGATGGATGGATGGATGGATGGGCGGAGGGACAGATGGCTGGATGGATTGATGGATGGATGGACAAATGGATGGATGGACGGAAGGATGGATGGATGGATTGATGGATGGATGGACAAATGGATGGATGGATGGAAGGATGGATGGATGGATGGACAGATTGGTGAATGGATGGACAGACGGATGGATGCATGGGTGGTGGGACAGATGGATGGATGGATTGATGGATGGATGGACAAATGGACAGATGGATGGATGGATGGATGGAT
>NC_045453.1:34313910-34318576 GCF_002776525.5 Piliocolobus tephrosceles
GGATGGATGGACAAATGGACAGATGGATGGATGGATGGATGGATGGACGGACGGATTGGTGGATGGATGGACAGATGGATGGATGGATGGGCGGAGGGACAGATGGATGGATCAATTGATGGATGGATGGACAAATGGACAGATGGATGGATGGATGGTTGGATGGATGGACGGATAGATGGTTGGATGGATGGATGGATGGATGGATGGATGGATGGATGGATGGATAGATGGTTGGTTGGATGGATGGATGATTGGATGGATGGATGGATGGATGGATGGATGGTTGGATGATGGATGGATGGATGGATGATGGATGGATGGATGGATGATGGTTGGATGGATGGATAGATGGATGGATGGATGGATGGTTGGATGGTTGGACGGATGGTTGGATGGTTGGATGGATGGATGGATGGATGGGGTGGCATGTGTGTTTCCCTTTGCAGGTCATATCCCTACACAGTCCTTTCTTCAGAGAGAGTGAGTTGATGGGGTGGAGCATCCTATTTCAGCTGAGTGTTAAAGCCCAGGGAATAGAACCCCACCCAGCAGGGAACTGAAGCAAAGGGAACACCAGCCTCTTCGCGTCTGAGAAGGAGAGTCAAAGTTGGTACGACTGCACAGTCCCTGGCCTGCTGGATGCCCATGGCTCTTATTGGCATTTGCCTTGAGATTTGCTCATTTCAGAAATACAAATTGAGGATTTTGAGGTTTTTGTAGAAATGTCACCTGTTTTGGCATCTCCAGAAGCAGAAGGAGTGTTGCTATAATTAGACCACGTGTCAGGGTGGCACCCAGAAGTGGGGCATGGAGAGTGTGCCATCATGCCTGAGGGTCCTTGGGGTCCCTGTTGCTTGTTTGATGGAGGGCGTCTTGTGCCACAGTCCTGATCAGCATGGGCACCCCCAGGGCCATCCCAGGAGCCTCTGGGCCTCCTGCCTCGCAGCACAGTAGCCCTGATGTTCCACTGAGCAGCATAAGCCTGAAATCAGAGCTGACCCCCCACCAACACAGGGTTCATGCTATTCCCAGCAAGAGGAAGTGGCAACAGCTGATGTGCTCCGGACCCTCCCATGGCAGAAATCCCATCACATGGCAGATATGTATGTAAACTGCATATAAACACAATTTTGATAAACTCAAATACAGGACAGATGGAAGGGAAAGCTGTGTGCTGATAACATCTTGAGCCCTGCCAGGAGCTCCCCTCACTCCCCACCCCGTGGCCCCATCCTCCCTCCCGTGGGAGAAACAGCAGGCTCTGGCTTGTAGCTGCTACAGCTCCTGAGTCCAGCTGATGGATCTGAATGCCCGTGAAGGGCCCCAGAAGCCCCGCAGGCCTGCGAGTGGACCTTCTGGCCAGTGAGTACCCACAGCCCTAGGGTGGCTCCAAGAACCTGTTCACCAGCTGGCCCCAGCTGGCTTCGTGGCCTGGGCCCCTCGCCTGGTGCTTGCTGGGCGTGGTGACCACAAAGGTGCCTTCCCTCCCCCTCTCCACACCTTGCACTCACATAGATTCAAAAGAATAAGCAGCGCCACGCTGTAGCCCAGCCAAGGCTCATATTTTCACTGAGGCCTGCTCTCACCAGCCCAGCCAGCAAACACACGCGTGTCTCACCATGTGGGGATGTGCTTGGTAGAGGCCTTGTGGGCCCTGTATACAACGGGAAATGAAGTGGACGCAGGCATCTCACTGCAGTGGGAGTCTTGGAGTACCTTAGGGGGAGAGAAGGCAAAGCCTTTAAATTGCTGCCAGAGACAGAGTTTACACAGTTCACATGCACAGATTCAACCTGCCCCCCTGCCCCCCTTTCTCCTTCCTGCCTTCTCCCCAATTTGTGAATGTCATTGCAAGCTTGTGGATCTTATTTAACTACAGAGAAAAAAAAATGGTCTCAGTGTAAGTATAAAAGTATTGCAGAGGACCCAATGTGAGAAATACTGCATCTGGGCACTGAGAAGGTGTCCCCCTCCCCACAAAGCCCTTGTTCCAGGACAAGCTGCCTGGATGGAAGCACCCCGGCCCCTCCACAGGTTGGGGGAGTCACATCTTTATAAGGGCTCTGGACCCCTTATAAAGCTTTGGACCAAGTCCAGGGTTCTCACAGAAGTGCCAGCTGCCATATGCCTGTGCCATAGTGAGTTAAATGCCCACAAACAGTGTTCCAGTGAGCGGAACTCCACCTTTGCTGGGGAGGATTCTCTCGGGACAGAACAGAGATAACCCAAGCAGTTTGCACACCTGATGATAAACTCATGAAGAGTGCTGCCACGTGAAGAAGCAACACTCTGGGAAGGTGCAGCACAGGGTCAGAGCTCGGAGTTTTATTAACGAGGTTCTACCAGGTAGAGCTCTTTCATCTGCAAGTGATAACACTGAATTCAAAGTGGTCAACACAAAAAAGCTAAGTGCCAGAGAAATCCAGGGTCCAGCTTCAGGAGCAGCTTGATCCAGAGGCTGAAGCCATTACCAGGGCCTTGTTTCTCTCTATGCCCACTGCCTCTAGGTTGACTCTTCAGTCAGGCTCTTCTCTCATGATGGCAGCAAGCTGGCAAGGACAGGTCCAAGCCTATGTGTTTAAGTTTAAGTTGAGGAGAAAGGAGAGAGAAGGTTTTTACTGCTATTGTTAACACAAATCCCAGGGCATATACTTATGGATTATACACAGCTCCAGTTTTATGGCAGACACCATAAAACAAAGGTTCTTCCTATCAGACTCAGTGGCACATTTCACAAATATTTGCTGGGTAGTCTATAATGGTGGCAGAAAGACAAACCTGTACTCATGGAGTTTAAATCTCTTCATGACAGTTATTAGTAAAATCTTGGAATGAAGAAAAGGCAATGGAGAGAAGGGATCATGATTCTATAGAACAGGGCTTAGCAGCCTGGCACACACGCAGTATCTGGCCCTCTGCCTGTATTTGTAAATAAAGTTTTATTGGAACACAACCACACCCATTCATTTACATATTATCTGCAACTGCTTTCACTCTGTGACAGCAGAGCTGAGTAATTGTAGTAGTGACCTTACCCAACCTGAGAGATTTTGTTATCTGGCCTTTTACAGAACATGTTTGCCAACTCCTGCTGAACAGCATACGATGAAGGAAATTGACCCAGATGGGAGGTGGGCACAGCTTCCCTGGGAACATGTGAACCACCCAGATCTCAGGAATAAATAGGATTCAACCCTGCCAGTAGGGGAGAGGCTGATGACATGGGATGGGGCTGGAAGGACAGGAAAGGTGGCTACCTCAAGGACCTTGTCCTTGGGTTTTGGTCTAAGACATGGTCTAAGGATTGAGTAGGAGGAGAAGGGAGGGAAGGAGAAGGGACAAGTGGAGGAGAAGATGAAAGAGGGAGTCCAGAGGGTGTGCTCCCGCTTTGGAGGCAGGCAGTGTGGGCTCTAAATCAAAGCTGCCAGAAGGAACTGGAGCACAACTCCTGGTGGCATGGCTTCTCAGTGTGGGCTTTATTTTGACTTTTATTTTTTGTGTGTGAACATAAAACGTTCTTCCTGCAGCAAGACAGCGACTCATCAGATTCATCCTCGCCGGGTCACCCACCAGCAGAGCCATTAGCCCTCTCTGTCATGATGCTTCCCCAGCTGATCATGTTTGCAGCTGGCAGGTCAGGGTTTGAAGAGAATAAAGGTTCCTTGTGCTGAGAAACCCACCCAGGCTGATACAGATTAACTGACCACCCTAACCCCTGGTCGTGGCTTCACTAATTCCTGGTTTAGTGGATGGTTTGTGTGACAAACCAAGCTGATTGCCCATCTCACCAGGATCTAGGACAGCACCTGGCTTGGAGCAGGAGTAGGCTGGCAAAAATATGTCTGTACCGCTGCATCCCCTCCCTCACCCAAGGCAGACATCACTAATCGATCCCACTCTCTTCCATCCCTCGCCTGAGGCAGGCATCACTTATCAACCCTGCTGTTCTCTCCTCTGGGCCAGATGGAGCCTTATGAGTTGTCTCAGCTCTGAGCTCTTAGTGGCCACTGCTGCCACTCGGCACCCAGGAGAAGCCTGTTCACCCCTGTAGTGCTGGGTGCTCAGAAATGTCAGGCAAATGAAGTAAGAGGGCCTGTATGAGTGCATGGATTTCTCCATGGCAAAATGTGTACCTCTCCACAGTTTGTTTAGAAGACTGAAAACACCAATCCACAGTTAGCCCCATTAATCTTTGGGACTCCAGGGTCTTGGGAGATTTCATTATTTTTAATGCAAGAGAAGAATGTCATTGCAAGAGCTATAAAGTTCAGTAGGAAATTAAAAAGCAACAAGGGAACCCCAGCTGATGGCTGTAGGAGTGCATGGAAACATTTACTTGTGTCACCACATAAATGTTTTTTGTGTTAAAAAATGCATGGATGTTTTGTGTGTTGAAGGATGAGTGGATGTTTTGTGTATTGAAGGATGAGTGGATGTTTTGTGTGTTGAAGGATAAATGAATGTTTAGTGTGTTAAAAGATGAGTGGATGTTTTGCGTATTGAGGGATGAGTGTATGTTTTGTGTGTTGAAGCATAAGTAGATGTTTTCCATGTTGAAGAATAAGTGGATGTTTTGTGTATTTGAAGGATGAGTGTGTGTTTTGTGTATTGAAGGATGTGTGTTGAAGGATGAGTGGATGTTTTGTGTGTTGAAGGATGAGTG
>NC_045453.1:34318586-34318748 GCF_002776525.5 Piliocolobus tephrosceles
GGATGAGTGGATGTTTTGTGTGTTGAAGGATGAGTGGATGTTTTGTGCGTTAAAGAATGCATAGATGTTTTCTGTGTTGAAGGATGAGTGGATGTGTTGTGTATTGAAGGATGTATGGATGTTTTGTGTGTTGAAGGAATGCATGGATGTTTTGTGTATTGA
>NC_045453.1:34318758-34327001 GCF_002776525.5 Piliocolobus tephrosceles
ATGTTTTGTGTATTGAAGGATGTGTGGATGTTTTGTGTGTTGAAGGAATGCGTGGATGTTTTGTGTGTTGAAGGATGAGTGGATGTTTGTGTGTTGAAGGATGTGTGGATGTTTGTGTATTGAAGGATGAGTGGCTGTTTTGTGTATTAAAGGATGAGTGGCTGTTTTGCATGTTGAAAGATGATTGTATGTTTTGTGTATCAAACGATGCGTAGATGTTTTGCATGTTGAAGGATGCATGGATGTTTTTCATGTTGAAGGGTCTGCATGGGGAAAAGACTCAATCATTGTCCATGGGAACTGAGCTGAATCTCTGATTTTCTTGGGCACAACCATGGGCCTGGGTTCTCTGGGGTCCTAGGAAGGATGGGTGGGTTGGTGGGTGGACTGTGTGGGGCTACACACTTGAAATGCAGCCTGTGGTTCTAATGTGTTCTAGATGCTTGCAGTGGATGGGGAAGGTGCTTCTCCTTGGTTGATTAAATCCCTGGGCAGCCCTGGGTGGCCCCAGGAGAACATGCTGATGCTCAATACCAGCAGTATGTCTTGACATAATGAACATTTCTGATCCCTGGCTCCCTGCCTGTGGATCATCTAAGAAGCAAACTAGCCTGAGGCAAAGCTGTGCAAGGGAAAGCTTGTCTTCATTTCTCTCTTTAATGTCTCCTTCCCTCCTTCAAGCCCCACTCCTTCCCTGAGGCCCCTACCCCACACAGCCTCCCCACTATGCAGGACTACCAAGCTTGCCTGCCCATCCAGGAAACCTCTGTCCCTCCTTGGCAAATCTCTCTGTGTCCCGACCCTCAGCTCTAATCAAATTAAGGTATTGTCCCTCATACGCCCTCTCTGCCAGCTGTCACCTGGGAAGGGCCAGAGCAATTCCCGGGGGGACCTGTTACCTGTATGATCCACCCCTCTTGGTGAAGACAGAGGTCCTTTTACTCACCAAAGAGAATGGCTACTCAGAATGTGTTGGGCACCAGGGAGAGGCTAGGGCACTATGGAGGAATGACGCACTGCCATTGGGAGTTATGCAGACCCAGGTATTCTAAGGGTCTATTAATTTTTTGCTTTTGTCAGAAGGTTGTCATACTTTCTGACAAAAGCATTATATGGTTTCACCAGATGTAGCTGTTGACTTTCTCTACAAATTAATGCAAAATAACTGGAGATGTTCTCACGTTCCACTGGTTGAACTCCAAGCAATGTGTGAAAATTACAGAATCATCATTTACAGTTCATCAAAGAAGAAAACATCTCTACAGCTCATGATTTTGCACACGTACCAGTAACCACAGGAAGACAGTTCCCTCCCAGTACTTGGAGCTACTCACACAGCCAACTCAAGGGACGGTCGGCCAGGATTCTCACCGAGGACCTGGCCACCTCTCCTCCATCTCATCTCAGCCTTGCACTTGCTGTCCATGGAAAGTCTGGGCTGTAAGTGACACCAAACAAAACCCTCAATCCAACTGATGTGAGCTAACGTCACTCAAAATATCGCTTCTCTCATCCGGTCCATTCTGCCTTACATCGTGTTTTTAGTCTTTAGTTTCAGATCCATATATGTGGCCCAGGATAAATCTAGATCCTCCGGTCAAGCAATAAGACAATAGACACTCTGCCCCATCCAAGGGAAGAGAGGGCTTCTCACTCATCCATTCAGTCTTGTGGGAAGGAAAGGATGCTTTCCTTTCCAGTACTCCTGGGCTGGGATTGAGTTCCATGCCCGACCCTGACCATGTGCTGAGGGATGAGCAGCTGTGATCATCCTCAGTCCTGCAGGGCCATGCATGGCACAGATGGGCATCCTCCCACTCAAACCCCACACCTGAGGCTGGAGGGTGGGGACTTCCCAAAGGAAATTCAGGGTCCCAAGTGGACAAATAGGTACTCACACTCTCACAATTCTTCCAGGACTCCTCAAAATTCACTTTACCCCACTCGAGCAGGGGAGACTCTACTCGCAGCCAGCCAGGTAGTCGGGGAGTTGCCTCTAAATCTCCCCTCGATGGAGACTTTTTTTTTTTTTTTTTTTTTGAGACGGAGTCTCGCTATGTTATCCAGGCTGGAGTGCATTGGTGTGATCTCGGCTCACTGCAACCTCCTCCTCCCGGGTTCAAGTGATTCTCTTGCCTCAACCTCCCGAGTAGCTGGGATTACAGGCAGGCACCACCATGCCTGGCTAAGTTTTGTATTTTTAGTAGAGACAGGGTTTCACCATGTTGGCCAGGCTGATCTCAAACTCCTGGCCTCAAATGATCCTCCTGCCTCAGCCTTCCAAAGTGCTGGAATTACAGGTATGAGCCACTGCGCCCGGCCCGGATGGAGATCTTAAAGTCTACCCTTTCAGTGATTCCAGCCCCAGGTTGTGTTCCCTGAAAACAGAGGCCACATCTGGCTTGTCTCCCACAACCCCTCTCCGCCCCTGATGCAGAGCATGGTGTAGGCACCCAATAAATACTTGTGGAGTTCGATTGAGCTACGAATCTCCATGCAAAGCTAGATGACATTTGTCTCCCCATTGAAACTTCAGTGAAATTGAAGTATAAGGCTGAGTACCAATTATGAATGCAAACGTCCCTCTATATTATAGTTATTCAGAGGCTTCTGGAGCCAAAATGTACTGCCTTTTTTTGTAAAATAAAATGGCTAATTAAGTTGCATACACTTTCTGAATTTAAAAAAAAAAAAAAAAGCTGTAAAATAAACATCTGTGCACTTGAGGCGCATCCAGCACCTTCCCCGCAAGTGGCATGTTTATCAGCCAGAAAGCAGCTGACTTGCAGTAGGTAGCATGCCCCCTTTGTTTACAGTGCAACCCAGGTGAAGGCCTGGATTTACAGACTCTTAGGCTGCTACATAAAAAAAAAAAAAAAAGAAAAAAGAAAGAAAGAAATCTGTATAAAGTCAAGGCAAACTCCGCTTTTTTGGCCAGATGCAGTGACTCACACCTCTAATCCTAGCACTTTGGGAGGCTGAGGTGGGTGGATCACCTGAGGTCATGAGTTTGAGACCAGCCTGGTCAACATGGTGAAACCCCATCTGTACTAAAAATACAAAAATTAGCCAGGTGTGGTGGCGCATGCCTGCAACCCCAGCTACTAGGGAGGCTGAGGCGGAAGAATTGCTAGAACCCGGGAGGCGGAGGCTGCAGTGAGCCAAGCTATTGCCATTGTACTCCAGCCTGGGTGACAGAGCAAGACTCCATCTCAAAACCTGTACTTTAAAAAAAAAAATTGCGCATGTTTTTTGATACCTTCGTAAGTCTCTGGTTGATGCATGTAGACCTCTCACACCTTAATTAGCAGCATGCATGGCCCTTCTCAGCTGCCTTGCTGTGCACTGAAGGCAGCCCATTGGTTTTTCAGGTTGACGCTGTAGCGGGGAAATTAGTCCCCTCATGACTCCCGCTGGCAAAAGCAGGGATCTGTGTTACGGAAGGGGCTCTGGCATCTTTGTTTCCAGACCACCGCTGGTGACAGGAGGTGGGCGCACGAAATGAGCCATTAGCAGTGGGAGGCGCCTAATGGGGGCTTACAAAGTGGGCCACCCCCAGCCCCGACTGTTCGTGTGGATGATGAAGCACTAGGACCGTGACTCCTCGAGGAGTAGACGTGAGCCCAAGGCCTTGCAAGTCCTACACCCCAACAAACGACAGGACCTGAGGACCTGAGGGTAAATCAGGGTCCGCTGAAGAGAGTCCGTCCTGAAGTATGGATTCCAGACCTCATGGATTCCAGACCTCATGGATTCCAGACCTCGTGGATTCCAGACCTCGTGGATTCCAGACCTCATGAGCATTAGGGCTTCTCCCAAATTAATGGACAAGGGCACTATCCAAAAGGAAACCGGTTCCAGGGTTCTGGCCTCTGTGTGCTGCAGGCAGGGGAGGGAGCAGGTAGGGTCTTCCTCCCAGGAGTTGCCTTGCTTCCCTCTGGGCTGGTCTACAGAGGAGGCAGCAGGCTCGCCCGGGTGGCGGACCAGTGGGATCTACTTGCCAGGGCCTGGCTCCAGGGATCCGTGCATGATGTCTCGCCATGTGTATTAGTTTCCTGTGGCTGCTGTTACAGATGAGCACAAACCAGGTGGCTTCAAACAACACTGGTTTGTTCTCTTGCAGTTCTAGGGATCAGAAGTCCAGAATCGGCTTCACTGGGCTAGAGTGGAGGGTCAGGAGGGCGGGTTCCTCCTGGAGAATTCACTTCCTCACCTTTTCCAGCTTCTGTTCCTTGGCTCCTGGCCCCTCCTCCATCTTCACGGCCAGTGAGGCAGCCTCCTTCGGTCCCTCTCTACTCCAGCATCACCCCTCCTCCTGGGATGATCCCTACTCCACCCTCATGGCCAGTGAGGCAGCCTCTCCAGTCCCTCTGTGCTCCGAAGTCACACCTCCTCCTGGGACCCGCCCTGCTGCCTCCCTCCTGTAAGGACCCGTGATGATGCCCTGTGCTTGGGCTGCCTCCATGACCCAGGGGAATCTCCCATCCCAAGGCCGTGACTGCATCCGCTCTGCCAGGGTCTTTGGCTGTCTGAGCTGTGTTCCTACGTCCTGGGGATCAGGACATGGACACCTTTAGGGGCCACCATCCATGTCTGAAATGCCTGGAGCCGCTACCGTGAGGTGGAATCGGGAATGTGGCGGCTCAGCCCTTTCTACTGAGCTCCCGCCATCTCCCCAGCCTGGTAGACCCAAGCTACAGGCATCTCCTCAGCCCTGGCTGGCCTGCCTGAGGGTCCCAGCCTCTCCCTCAAGTCTTAGCCATCATGTGGACACCTCCTCAGGGAGGCCTGAGGGAAGAGGGTGCTCCCAGCCCGGCCGCGGGTGACCCGCTCCCTGTTTCACTTTGCTCGTGGCTGTCGTCACCATCGGCAGCATGCTGCCTGTGCCTCGTGCATGCACCGAGAGGTTCCTGTCCACCTGCCCCTCCCGGTCATCCAGGCCTGGCCTCTGCAGCATCTGCCTAATGCCGCCTCCCCACCTCCAACCACAGAGGCACACGAGGCTTCGCTCTTGATTTTTGAGACGTTTGCCTCCTTATCTATTTCCCTGAGCCAAGCGCCCTGCATGGATCTGCTCTCCTCCTTATTGTCCGAGCGCAGTGAAAACAGCAACGTGAGCCCTGAGGCTTTCCCGGGGCCATCCCCTGCCTGGGGCCCTCTCCCCAAGTCCTTCTCAGACCTGTCCCAGGTACCTGTCCCTGTGCCCCCGGGCTCCAGGCCAGTTCTCTGGAATGTTCCATCCTGGCTTCTGGGCGCCAGCAGTTCCTTTGGCCTGTAGACTTCCCTCGCAGTGCTTCCCGGGAGAGTCTCCCGAGTTGCACCCAACGCCCCGAGAGCTGCACCTAGAGCTTCCTCCACTCCCTGCGGGACCTGGTGCGGTGGAGCCCGGGCAGTGCTCCCTGCACCTGTCGGGAGCCTGTCTTCCGAGGCTGAGGACACAAGCCAGCCCTGCAGGCTCCACTTCTCCCCAGATGTCCTGATGATGCCCAGCACGCCTGCCCTTTGTTTCTTTAACAGTTTTATTAAGGTATAGTTTACACGCCCTACACTCCACTCATCTAAGCCATGCAAATCAACAGTGTCTACATTCAGAGTTGGGCAGCCACCACCCCAGTTCACTTTAGAATGTTTTCAGCACCTCACAAAGAAACTCCAAATCCTTGGCTGTCCCCCTTCTGTGCCCTCATGGCCCCCAGCCCTAGGCAGCCACTAATCTACTTTCTGTCTCTGTCAACTTCCCTGTTCTGGGCACTGCGCCTGAGGGAATTGTACCGTGTGTGGTCCTACCCTTAGTTTTCCAGATGTTCTTGGTGTTTGTGGTGGAGGTCAGAGGGGAGGTGAAAGTGGGGGAGAAGAGGAGACCGTGTATCACAAGGCTCTGTGGAGGGACAGAGGGCTGGATGCGAGAGGCGGCCGGGTGGCCAGATGGTGCTGGCCTCATGGTCATGTCTGGGCACTTGCCTGTCCCTGTGCAGAGAGCAGTGAGGAGCATCAGATGTTTAAGGGGAGACAGGGGCTGTCACATACACATTCCGTGCAGACCATTCCCTGGGTCCCATGGAAGGCATCCAGGAGCAGGGACAGAGGCAGCCACAAGGTAGGGCTGAATAGTGTCTATGAGACTCCTCTCCTGCTCGCCCACCTGTGTCTGCACCTGCACTGAAGTGTGGCCAGCATGTCGCTGGATGGACCGGCCCATTCAGCCACACAGGCCTTCAAGATGACAGTGACTTTTAAAATATTCATCAGGACAGGGCACGGTAGCTTACACCTGTAATCCCAGCACTTGGGGAGGCCGAGGCGGGTGGATTGCTTGAGGCCAGGAGTTTGAGACCAGCCTGGCCAACATGGTGAAACCCTGTCCCTACAAAAAATACAAAAATCAGCTGGGTGTGGTGTTGCATGCCTGTAGTCTCAGCTACTTGGAAGGCTGAGGCATGAGACTCACTTGAACTCGGGAAGCAGAGGTTGCAGTGAACCAAGATCATGCCACGGCACTTCAGCCTGGATGAAAGAGCAAGACCCCGTCTTAAACATATATGTGCATCAGTACAGAGGTTCCCTGCTGAACTCCTTCTGGTGGCTTTCCTACCCATCAAGGCTCTA
Organism: Piliocolobus tephrosceles; assembly: GCF_002776525.5. Taxonomy (NCBI): domain Eukaryota; kingdom Metazoa; phylum Chordata; class Mammalia; order Primates; family Cercopithecidae; genus Piliocolobus; species Piliocolobus tephrosceles. Next base: position 34,325,365 of record NC_045453.1, read on the forward strand.
AATGGTGCAGCCTCAGCCAGCTCTTGCACTTGCCTTCCTGAATCTGGAATGTTCGTCCTGGCTTCTGGGTACTGACAGACAGCATCATCAGCCCAGCAGATCAATATTGAGTAGCTCTTCCTCAGAGAGGCTGCTCAAACAACCTCACAAATTAGAATCCCTGCCCTTTCCGCTCATCCTACATCCCATGCATTTCCTTCCCAGCTCTTCCTCGCTCTAGCAGTTCTGCCTGTGTAACAATTGGCCTGGGGCCGCTTTCTCCCACTAGAAAGCCCACTCCATGGAGTGGAAGAGTCCCTCTCCCATCCACTGCTGTCTCCAGTGGACAGCAGGGTACCTGGCCACAGCCTGGAAGTATTGGGGGCTGGGAGCACCTCAGTTGAATAAATGCATGAATAGATTTTTGCTAAAACAATGATAAAATATAACAGGAGCTCAGCAGATACCCTGTGAGAATGTGTGCTTAGTAGGGGTGGGGCATGTGGCTTAGAGGAAGCTAAGATGGCTTCCCAGGGAAATAAATGCGTGAATAGATTTTTGCTAAAACAATGATAAAATATAACAGGAGCTCAGCAGATACCCTGTGAGAATGTGTGCTTAGTGGGGGTGGGGCATGTGGCTTAGAGGAAGCTACAGGACCGAGTTTAAGGGGAAGGAAGCAGGGACCCAGAGCCTGCAGGGGCTGACAGCTGCGAGGCGAATGCACAAGGCGCGCTGTCTGGGCCAGCAGCTCTCTCACAGGGGACACTAGCCCACAGGTCACAGTGAGACCCAGTGAGATGAGCAGGTGCCTGGATGGAGCCTGCTCCCAGGAGCAGGGGCATTTCCCTGGGAAGCCGTCAGAGATATGAGGCCCCTCCTTCCACTGCCTCTGCAGGCCTACGGGCAACCACTGCTGCCTCTGAGGGCTGGCCAGGCCTGGCTCCCCTCCGCTTCTCCACCTGCACATTGCAGATAAGGGAAACCAGGCTCGAGAGTGAGGGAATCTTGGCCCAGGGTGAACAAGACTGTAAGTGGCAGAGCTGGATCCCAGCCACAGGTCTGCCCTGAAATGTTCCAATAAAACGATCCTGCTGAAAAGCGCCATCGGCACAGACAGGTGCTGTGCAGAGCAGCAGCCCACTTGAGCCGAGGGTCTATTGGTCATTTCCAGCATTTCCCTTTGGCCTTGGGGAAGCCCTCCCCGCCCTCAGTCTGTCTTGCCACGCCATCCCTCTTACAATCTTCTACTCCTGTCCTTCAATTCTGAACCCACCAGCAAGATTGCTTTCGTTAGGTCCTGTTTTAGGGCAGGCCTATATTATTTGATGAACAGATATTTGTGTTTTATAAAATGTCTATGATTTTGTGCCATTTCTCTTTTGATTTTCAATCTTCATGTTTAGAGGAAGCTTTATCTTTCTGATTATTTGGTCAAATTCAATTTAATAGGAATTTATTAAGGATCTATTGTTGGATACTCTCCAAACTTGGTGGAGCCATTTGAGTTGATGATGGTGATGGTGATGATGGTGGTGATGGGGGGATGATGGTGATGATGATGATGGTGATAAAGATGATTGTGGTGATGAGGAGGATGGTAATGATAGTGATTGTGGTGATGGGGAGGATGATGATGGTGATGATGGTGATTGTGG
>NC_045453.1:34327101-34327434 GCF_002776525.5 Piliocolobus tephrosceles
ATGGTGATTGTGGTGATGGGGAGGATGATGATGGTGATGATGGTGATTGTGGTGATTGTGGTGATGGGGAGGATGATGGTGATGATGGTGATTGTGGTGATGAGGAGGATGATGATGATGACGGTGATGGGGAGGATGATGATGGTGATTGTGGTGATTGTGGTGATGGGGAGGATGATGATGGTGATTGTGGTGATGGGGAGGATGATGATGGTGGTGATGGTGATTCTGGTGATAGGGAGGATGATGATGGTGATTGTGGTGATGGGGAGGATGATGATGGTGGTGATGGTGGTTGTGGTGATGGGGAGGATGATGGTGATGACGGTGATT
>NC_045453.1:34327444-34332573 GCF_002776525.5 Piliocolobus tephrosceles
TGATGGTGGTTGTGGTGATGGGGAGGATGATGGTGATGACGGTGATTGTGGTGATGGTGATTGTGGTGGTGATGATGATGATGGTGATTGTGGTGATGAGATGATGATGATGTTTATGATGATCATAGTGATGATCATGATGGTGATGATAATGATATTAATCATGATCATGGTCATGATGATGGCGATTATGATGGTGATGGTGGTGATGGTGATAGTGGGGATACGGATGGCAGTGACAGTAACAGTGACAACTGCACCTAACACTCTCCAGCACTGATGGATTTCCCAGCACAGTTCCAAGCCCTTTATGTGCATTAACTTCATTTGATCCTCCATTTCTTTTCCCAGCTGACCCCATAACCAGCTAGGGCACTACTTCTTCCACAGCTATTGTGTTTCTGTGGCCTCCAGCCAGGGAGTGCCTGAGGGGGTGTTAAGGTATGGGAGACCCTGGCCGTGGAGTAACTCAAAGGCAGATGCTCTTACAGTAGCCCACCCAGGTCTTAGCACATTTTCTGAAGGAAAATTAAGCAGCATTTGATCCTTCATTTGATCCTTTTGCAGGCAAAGAACTTGAGGCACAGGAAGTTGACCAGTGTGACTTTACCAGGGTTGCCCAGCCAGTGAGTGGCAGAGCTGGTATTTAAACCCAGATCACCTGGGACTATAGATCATACTCTCAATCATCATCCTGTTTACCCTTGGAAAACTCACCAGGTTATGGAGAGACAACACACACACATACAGAGAGAGAGTGAGAGAGTAATTAAATAATAGTTCAAAAAATAATCTACTGAGGCTCATTAATTTATCATTCAATAAACATCCGAATACCTACTTCATGCTAAGCCTGGGGATAAAATCATAGATAAGCAGCTGTGCCTTCACAGAGCTTGGGAGCAGAAGGGAGAGGCTGCTCTCCCAGCACCCCCTGCGGTGAGCCGTGCTGAGGAAGGAGGTATGGCTAGAAATATCTGCAGGTCAGGGGAGGGATGTCAGCAGAGGCTGGAAATGGTGGGCACGGCTTCTCAACATCAGTATTGTTGATCCAACTGCTGAAGAAAGGCTGAGAATCCGAGAGATCCAGTGGGGAGGACAAGGGGGAAGCCTCGAGGCTCAGGACAGGGGAGAGTGGGAAACCCATGGGGAAGGTGAGGAACGCTGGATGCTTAAGGGGGGCCACTGAGTGACTGGACAGGACCGGGGAGGTGGACACTGTCAAGGGGGATGCTCTTTCTTCCTCCACCTCTGCCCCTGGTTTCTGCCATCTTCCTCATTCCCAGAGACCCTGGGACGCCTGCCCATACTGAGTGAGGGGTAGCAGGGGCACAGCAGCTGCCTTGCTGGATTTTAAAATTAGTTTCCAAATCAATTTGACCAAGGTAACATTGAATCTAAGGCCTGGGTCTTCCTGTAGGGCTCTCAGTCCTGGGTCATCCAGTCGGAAACTGCAGACCTGCTTCCTGAGGCAGGGTTCCAGGCAGAGCATGGAGAGGTCAGGGCCCAGGGACAAAATGACTCCATTTTCACTCCACTTCCTTCCCCAGCTGACCCCATAACCAGCTGGGGCACCATGTCTTCCACAGCTATTGTGTTTCTGTGGCCTCCAGAGGGACCCTGGCCGTGGAGTAACTCAAAGGCAGACGGCCTTACAGTCACCCACCCAGTTCTCAGCATCTTTTCTGAAGGAAAATTAAGCAGCAGAAAGCAGCCACTTTCACTCTTATTTATTGTTTTTTTAATTGCACAAGTAACACATGAGTGATTTCTCATCACTGAAAACTCAGAGTGTACAGTTCAAGCAATAATCCCCCACTCCACCCCCGCCCAGGCCCCAAGTTAAATTGATTCTCACCTTGGAGTCAACTGGTGTTTTCTGCTTCATGTGTTTACTTTCCTGTGCAGCTAAAAATGTCTGTAAAAGTATACAGATTTGCTTTCCGTGGCATTTTAAAAACATAAATGATGTCCTGGTGCGGCTGGTGCAGAACTTGCTGTTCTCACTGAATAACGTGCCTTCGAGGGCCTTCTGAGCAGCCAGCGTGCAAAGACTTAGCCAAGCGCTTAGCCTGCCATGACCCTTCTGGAAGTATCACCTGTTATTGTTATTAATTGTAGCAAGCCAAAACTGGGAAAGAGACTGAACTGCGATTTGTAAACTGGGGAAAACTCCAGATTTTTAAATTGGTTTCCAAGATGGTTAAACCAAGATAACAGTGAATCTAAGAACTAGGAAGGCTTAGGTCTCGCAACCTCCATCAGTCACGTGATCTGCAACGCTGGTCCTGCTTCCAGGAGGCCTGGGCACAGCAGGAGGGAGGCACGAGGCCAATTCTTTCTCTATTCTCTTCAGCTCATACCAAGGACCAACTCTAGGCCCTTTGCAGGGAGAGAAAGAAAAAAAGAAAGATTGTGAATTCTGAGGGGGGTGACCAGTTCCAGACACAAGTAGCTGTGTTTTATACACTTGGCCAATGACTCGTTCCCCTGAGAGGAAACAGAGTCATGCTGAGAACTGTGGAGCCTGTGGCTTTTGACTTTCTTACCCCAGGGCCCTGCCCCTCCCCAGACCACTCTAGCCCGCTGCTCACCATCCCTTTTTCTCCTCCGTCTCCAGTGTGTTTATCTTTCATTCATCGTTCCCCCCCAGCGCCACCAGCCCAAGATGGTTCTCAGCCATTTGGCCTCCCATTCCGTTCTGTCTTTCCCGAGAAAAGCCGACAAAACCTTGCACCTCATGAATTCTAACAGCCTTTCCAACTGATGTATTTCATGTCTGAATTGTTTTATCTGTCCTACTTTGATTGTAAGCCTCGAGGGCTGAGACCTCGTCCTGTTTCATCTTCTGTGCCGCTCCGAGCACACTGCTGGCATTCTGTTCTTAAAAACACACGTGGAGATAAATATATGCAAACATTGATAATTGTTTTAGCTGGAGCCATTTGACGACAGATCAGAGCTGCGTGTGGACCCCTACATCTGAGGCTGGAGCGTGATTTCAGTGCACCTCTTAATCTGTTCCTTGGGTATTAGTAATTTGTAAAACATGATTTATTTGCTTAGAATTTTTCCTCATAACTTTAAATGTGTGCATAATATTAAATCTCTGATCTCTGATTAACTTGTGCTAAATAGGCTTCCCAGAGCGATGGATGTGTGCATGGTGACTCATAAACAAGACTCTAAGCATTTGTCTTAAAAAACACAAGGCCCCCGTCTCTACTAAAAAAAATACAAAAAACTAGCCGGGCAAGGTGGCGGGCGCCTGTAGTCCCAGCTACTCGGGAGGCTGAGGCAGGAGAATGACGTAAACCCGGGAGGCAGAGCTTGCAGTGAACTGAGATCCGGCCACTGCACTCCAGCCTGGGCGACAGAGTGAGACTCCATCTCAAAAAAAAAAAAAAAAAAAAACACACACACACACACACAAGGCTTCCTTCTGTCTAAGCATGAAGTGATGTAAAACAAAAAGATTAAACTTAGACTTAAGACAGATACAAATTAATCAGGAATGATTTCTTCTTGGTCTGAATTTTAAATTGTTTGTGAAAAGGTAATGATTGAGCTGGCTTTGTTTTCTTCCATTTATTTAACTTTGTTTCTCATAAGTAAATTTTCAGATGCTTTTCTGCTAGAAAATTTCTCTTGGTGAATGTTAGGTGCTTGTCCTCACATAATTCAACAAGTGGCATGCAGAAAAACACAGTGAGCCCCACAAGAACCATCCAAAACTCTTTCCTTCACTCTGTGTTTGCTGAACACCCACTCTGTGCCAAGTAATGTGCTGGATGGCAAGAATTCATGGATGACATTGAAAGACAAGGTTCAGCCCCGGGGAGCTCCCAGACATTGCGGGGACAAACAAAGAACACATAACCAACAGGATTAACAGGAGTGGTGGGAATGGTGCTCTCTGAGAGGGGGCAGCCAGGGTGGGGGAGCAGCCATGCCCACCTGGGAGAGGGAGTATCAGGCAAGGTGAGCTCACAGGTCCTGGTAGGGGAGGACTTGGTGGGCTCCCCAGACAGAGGGGAGTTGAGCCTCTCCCTGTTATTTCAGGAGCAACAGGAAGCAGTAGAGGACCTCCAAGAGCTTAAATGATGTGGTTCCTCTGGCTGCTGTAGGGAGATGGACATGGAAGGATGGGTGAGGGGAGGGGACAGAGAAGTCTCCTTCAAGGAGATTCCCAGAGACAGGGAGGCATGGCAATGGTGCCAGTGGCCTAGAGTTGGCAACATAGGAGGAAACTACTAGAACACAGGCCTGAGCCGAGTCCTCTGACAGGAGATTTAAATTTACTTTTGCTCATAGTCACAGGGAGCTGCGATGGCCCAGTGGGTCGGGGGAGCCCTGGCATTTCCTGCACCCGCAGCAGGAGGTTCAGGTTCGGGCATCTACTCACACCCGAAGGAGGGCACTCTCCCCCGATCCGCGACAGTTGTCAGCCCGGCACCCACAGCTGACTCTTCGACAAGTCTTTCTTCTTTATAGAAAATAAAAACAGATCTCTGCATGCTGCAGTCTGGAACAGTGGAGCTGCTGAAATCAGCAGATCGTCCATGGCTAGGGAGGAGAGGGGACTGGTCAGGGCCTGGAGCCTTCCCTCTGCCAGGCTCTGACCACAGGCAGCCTCCCAGCCTGGGGACTCGGGTCAGGTTTGGGAGCCCACGTTTGGCTCAGTGGGCCTGAGTCAGAGACGGGGCTGCAGTTGTCACACCCTTCTCCTTCGTGATGGTGTTAAGTCCAATCGTCTGGATTTGGGGATATAATTTAAATACCTGACCTTCTAAAGTGAGCACTCTAAACAACCCACAGTGAGTGCCGGCCAAGCCTGGTCTTCCCCAAATCTACGCGGGGGTCCACGGGTCTCCAGGCTCCAGCTCCATGTGATGCTTCCTGACGTAGGGGTGTTTGGTCTGCACCGCCAGTGCAGAGCCTTGTACAGCGTCCAGATGGCACCCCTCAGAGGCCCAGGGAGATGGCCACTTTATTCCCCAGTACAAGGGCTAGCCCTACTGATAAGTACCAGGGCTGGATCCATTGATAGTAGCAGGACTGCACCCATTGATAAGTACAAGGACTAGATCCACTGATGAGTACCAGGGCTGGACCCACTGATGAGTACC
>NC_045453.1:34332583-34345475 GCF_002776525.5 Piliocolobus tephrosceles
ACTAGATCCACTGATGAGTACCAGGGCTGGACCCACTGATGAGTACCAGGACTGCACCCACTGATAAGTACAAGGACTAGATCCACTGATGAGTACCGGGGCTGGATCTACTGATTGACAAGTACCGAGGCCAGACCTATGGATAATTACCATATGAGACATCAAAACCCAGACATTTGAAAAGTCGTGATTAATTTGTTTTAAACTATCAACAATAAGCCTATTCCATGTTGACATAAGTAATGTATTGTATGAAAACAAACTGTGTTTTCCAAAACAACACCAGCTTAGCGAGACAGTGGCATTGTGCTACATTTTTGCAAATCTCTTCCATGTCTGGTGTCACAGAAGCTGGCTGGGTTCTCTGGGTTCTGCTTGTTTCCACTCTGTTGCGATGCGTTGTTTCGGTTGAAATATATGAAAACAAATCAGCCTCCCTCGGATGTGTAGATGGGAAGGGAGGGTCATTTTAGTCTCCTCCGAAGATTATAGGTGTTATTCTTTGATGTTACTTCAAAAGTCAACCGTTTCCTGTTTCTTAAACATTAGTTGCAGCATAAAAGCTGACACCGTGTCACTGAACTTCTGCTCTGTTCAGCAAAACCCTATTGGTTTCTCTTGTTCTCTGAATGGATCTTTAAACCCATGCATAATTTTGTAGCATCATGGATTCGTCATATGAAATTGTTGGTTTTCTGAATTATGCAGGTCTTCCATTATACAGCGGTTTTAAAAAATCACGTTTGTTAACATCACCACCCGCCTCATCAGAAAAGTCCTTCACTATTGGGAAGCCATTGAGCTTGCCATGGCAGACACAAACTTTCTAACATTCTAAGTTTTGCATGAAAGCTCTGTTTGTTCTTACAGCACATACCACCAGCTCTTTGCCTCAAAGCAACAGACTCACCCATTGCTTTTCAATTAGATATCTGCCTAACACTCAAACATGACTACCTGCAGCTTGTCTGTCAATCCTTATTTTGAGCAAAAACAGGTTTTCCATGAAGAAGTGGCTACTTGAGCTAGCAACTCAAACAGTGGCCCAGGTGGTTTCCCCCAGCCATTTACTTTGGTGTGAGTTTGTCTGTACTTCCCATTTGTCACATGGAGTAATAAGGAATCTGTTTAAGGGTCAAGAAGTCAAGACTTGGTACAATTGATTTCACCACTTCTGCTTCACTGAGAACATTCCCTAGTGGAATGATGTTTCTCCCATGGCCCCAGCACGGTGAGGCAGAGCAAGAGGACGACTGGGCACCGCTCAGGGCCCTGCAGTGGTTCCACAGGGGCACCCATCATCTGTGCCAAAGGCACCACCGTGAAAATGGCCAATGGTATGGTTTTTTAAAATAAACTTGGTTGAAATACAATTCATATGCCTTAAAATTCAGACTTTGAAAGTGTACCATTTATGGTGATTAGTACATTTGGAATTGTGCAGCCACCACCATAATCTAATTTTAGAACATTTTCAAAAGAAAGTGAACCCCACAAGAGATACCCATCCCTATTAAGCAGTCACTCCCCATTCCCCCTCCACCCTGCTTTTCCCACTGGCCCAAGATAACCACCACTGTACTTTCTGTCTGTGGATTTGCTGTTCACCCTGTGTGAACGGAGTCACTCCCACACAGTCTTCTGGCCACCCAGCACACTGCCGTGATGGTTCATGTGTGCAGTGTCATTCGTACTCACTTTGTTTTTATTGCAGAATCACTTCACAGTGTTGTGAGGAAGGAAAAATAATGACCCCCCCCCCAGATGTCCACGTTGCGATCCTTGGAACCTGTGAATATGGCACGCGATGTGGCAAAGGGACTTCATTGGGGTGATGAAGTTTAGGACCTTGAAATGATCCCGGGTTACCTGGGTGGGCCCTAAATGCACTCACAGGGTCCTTATAGGACAGGGGCAGGAGGGTCAGGTCAGAGAAGAAGTGCCAGTGGACACAGAGGTCACGGTGACATGGGAGACAAGGAAATGATTCCACTCGGAAGCCTCTCGAGGGGCACTTGAGACTCTGACCTGCAGAACTGTACGGTAATTCGTGTGTGTCAGTTTAAGCCTCAGACACTGGGGTCATTTGTTATAGCAGCAAAAGTAAACTCACACACTCGTGGGCTACACTTTGTCGGTCCATGCCTGGGCTGATACACACAGGGTGTCCTCCCACTTCCAGGCTGTTAGAAGTAAAGCCGCTGTGAACACTGGTGTGCACACATTTCTGTGGACATGTGTTTTCATTTCTCTCGGTTATACCCTAGAACTGGAATGTGGCTGGTTCATAAGATAACTCACACTGTTCAGCATTGTCAAGAACTACCAGCCTGCTTTCCAATGTGGCCGTGCCGTTTTCCATTCACACCAGCAATGCATGAGGGCTGCAGTTGATCCACATCCTCGCCAACACTTGCTGTGTTCCGGTTTCATGTTTTAGTTTATCCCAGGGGCGTGAAGCGACGTCGGGTTGTGATTTAGTAGATTTTCCAGAATGAGAGTCTCTCAGTTTGCTGCATGTGCTTAGGACAATTTCTAGAGATGTGGAATGGTGTGGAATGGTGGATTTTTGAAGACTTTTCACCTGTTATGGGTTATGGTTGTTTCTCTGGGGACGAGGTCTGTGGAAGTCTTCATGCCTCCATTCTGGAAGTCTCTTGAAGCAACATCTGAATGTTATTATAAAGATTCTTGGACATAACAGAACCCCTGGGGACGCCTGGGGGTTGGGCCATGCCTGGAGTGCAGCTGTGACATTCAGTGAGATGCAAGCGTTCAGTGAGTGTAAAATTTTCTTTCCACTGAAGGTCTCCCCCAGCAGAACCCAGCACCTCCTGGGCAGGAACTGGGGTTTTGTTTGCTAAAGTCTCTGCAGCACACATTTGACGTTCAGCACCCCGTGAACACATGGATGAAATGCCATGATGCATGAGGAGATACAGGTTCAGAGGTGGGAGAGAGGGAGGAGGGAGGGGGAGCTGAGCTGGGGGGAAAGGGGGTGGGGAACTGACCTGAGTGCGGGAAGGGGGTCAGGGTGAAGAGGGAGAGGGGAGTTGAGTTGGGCAGTAAGAGAATCGGGGAAAGAGGGGAGAAAGGGGGTGGAGGACTGACCTGAGAGGGGGAAGGGGGTCAGGGTGAAGAGGGAGTGGGGGCTGAGCTGGGTTAGGGGGAAGAGGAAAGGGGGGCTGAGCTGAGCAGGGAAGAAGGTGAGGGGTCACTTCCAGTGCTGGTGCCTGACGCCCAGGGACAGGCTGGACACTGTTGCCCTAGATGCGGAGGGAGGACAGTGTGCCCCTCATAGGGCAGGCCCCACCAGGCCCACCTGGGTCTGCCCTGGCTCCCGTCACTGCCTAGAGAGAACAGAACCATCACATGTGTGTCCCCTCAACTTTGACAGCAACCGGGGTTTCCAAAACAGCATGCTGTGCATGGAAGGACTGCACCCGTGAGCTCAGCGGGGCTCAAAGGTCCTTCCAACCCTAGACACCTGCTGCTGCCTTTTTCTAAATTGCTGAAGATGCCACAGCCCCATGACTCTGCTTGTGTGCGTGCTTCTAGCAGGGAGAATAAATGTGCATCTTTAAGAAAGGGCCTAGACTTCCAGGTCAGGCAGTGAAGACGCTGCCGTGTCTGCAGAGCACTGGGTCCCCTAGGCCCCAACACAGATACCTGAGGAAATCAAGACATCTTCACCAACCCATAGACAGTGTTGGCTTTTTCAGGACAGACAAATAGGAGGATGACGTCAGTAGCTGATATTCAGGGCTTTACTTTGATTATCTCGTGAAGTCCTCAGTGTGGCCATTTATTGGTTCATTCATTCATTCATTCATTCAGTCATGGTTTATCGAGTACCCTCTTTACCCCAGCGCTGGCCATGCACTGAGGGTGCAGTGACTGCGGGCCCCATCTGGGCACCCTGGTGCTGTCATTAGCTCGTGTCGCACAGCGTGGTTGGTCACATGTCAGGTCACACGGCCTGTGGCCAGAGAATCAGGACCTGTGCAGCGCCCCAGGACCTCCCATCCTTGGGTCCACCTGAGCAGAAAACTGTAGGCCCTTAGGCATTCCTGAGTGAACCTCCCTCTGCCACCAGCGTCTGGGTATGTCCTGCCCAGCCCTGCATGTATGAGGAGCCAAGCCCTGTTGTGACCTGTGGGCGGGAAGGACGTGCTTCTGGGCAGGTGGGGCCTGCCCTACCTGAGTGTCGGGTCACGGCAGAGCTGCAGCCGCTCCCCTGAACAGATTCCCTTTCCATGGAGTATGCCCGTCAGGGCCGCCTTCCTGACGCCTTCCTGAGCTGCTCGTGTTGACTGCGGGATCCTTCCCACCATGCGCTGTCCGAGAAGTCCATGGAAGGAAGGACGGGCTGTGGCAACCCTGCTTTGTGTGGGAACACCCCGTGGGGCCCTCCCTTTTGTGTCCCCTGGAACAAACAATAAGAACTGCCCAGGAGTTAACATTTTCTGTTACTTCTTAATTTTTTTTTAGAAAACGTTTTTACCGATTCTTCTGTAGTCATGTAGAGAGCATTAGCCAAGATCCCGAGGCACCATGTGCATGAAAGCAGCGGGGCTCGTTTCAACACTAGAGGCGTCCCGTCTGTCTAAGCGGCATGGTGTGGTGTTGGTACACTGCAGAGCTGGGCCTCCCGATGAATTTGTGGACTACATTTTGGGAGCATGTGGGCGGGAAAGATGGAACTATCAGGGACCTGGCGCTGACCTGAGGCAGCTGTGAGGACAGTGGGGGTGAGTGATTCCCACACGGCTTCCCATAAACCCCCCCTCACATAATGTTTGTCCATAAAGTCAGTCTCCCTGGGCTCAGGGCAAGGAAAGGACGCTCACCCCCAGCCACACGTTGCCCCTTGGGCAGCCGGAATGTGCAAGCTTGTCATGGAGCATCCTTTGGGAACACACAGCTTCTCCATGACAGAGACAGCACCGGGACCAACCATCCTCAGAGCATGAGGCCAAGCTGGACCCGGCTGAGTTAAGGAGCGTCCAGGCATGGGAATGGCATTTGGTGCTGGGATAAAGTATTTTTGGTCTATACCTGTACAATTATCTTTCCTCTTTCCCCTGATGACTTCCTGCCCCTGGAAACGAAGGAATGCGAGATGTAGCTATTGACAGGTGCACATGAACTTCTGAAAGGCTTCTTGGGTAGGAGAGGGCGGTGCACAGTCGGTGGCTGCCCAGGGCATGGACTGGCTCATGGGGCCACAGGAGGGGTTACTATTAGGATTGCATCCTCCGACCTATGTGCCCACTCATTGTGTGCAGAAAGGAAGAGGTGTTGGGAGAGGCCCCCCACGCACTGCTGGGTGCGTGGGAAGGACAATGGCTCTTAGGCAGGTGGAAGCAGCAAGTCTCTGGGCCCTGAGTGGTGCTCATCCTGGTGCCCAGTGTCTGTAAGAAAAGAGGTGGTGGCGGATTGGGGCAGTGATCACCCTGGCTGTAATAGAAACAGTGGCGAATGTTTACTAACAGGTTGCACCACATTGTGAGCACCAGCTGTGGTCTGGGTTTGGGATACAGCTGAGAACACAACAGATGAGGTCCTGGAAATGCTCAGATTTCATAATAATAATGATGAATAACATCACAGATGGGGCTGATCGCTCCTCTCAGGGGCTGCCCTGGGCTCCTCTCCACACTCCTTCCCACCTGGGCATCTGCATGTCTTGTTCTGAAGCTGTTTTGTGCCCTTGATCCTGTTAGCAGCCTGGTGCAGCCTGTGACCTGCCCACTTTACAGAATAATGCCTCACATGCATAAAGTGAAACACACTGAATCACAGAAGCAAGCAATCATATTGGTACGTAGTTATCAAAACATTAAAAACAAGTCTGTGAGGTAGGAGCACTTTTATTAACACGATTAGTAGCAGGAACCTGCAGTGAGCCTGATAAATGCGGTGATTTCAAGGTGGTGCTGACTGTAAACTAAATGTCAGATCATCTACAACTGTGCTGGGAGATGAGCACTCACAGGAGGCTGCTGCTTTCCTGGCATGGTGCCCACATTCATAACAGAAGGAAACACTAATGTAAGTAAGAGGGGAATAAAAGAGATGAATTTGTGGGTCATCTAAGTTCACAGAGCCCTGGGTTCCTCCCCGGTCCACAGGCTGAGAACCCTTGGCCCAGAAGGTCCGTTCCCTCTACCCTGCACCCACCTCTTGGCTCTCTACCCTCTACCCTCCTTTTCTTGGCATCTTTGCAAGCCCTGCTGACTTTAGGGAATACGAGGATTGTGCCTGTCCCCACATCATCCTCACCACCCTCTGCCTGAATTTGTTTTCTGCCTCCTGGACAGCCTGGCTACACCCTCCACCTTCCCCAATGCAGATTCCCCAGTGCCCCAGCTGCCTGGCCCGTCTGCCAGGCCCAGAGAGCCCTGTCCTGGGGCATCAGGGCAAGCAGAGGGGCTGGTTAGTTCATGCATCTGCACAAGATGGACCAGGGGAGGCAGGCAGGGCTCTGTTGAGGAGGGGGAGGGGCAGAGAGGCAGAGCATCCCAAACAGGACAGGCAGGGCCTCCTTGGGTGGGTGAGAGACAGGGCAGCTTCAGCAGGGGTGTGCCTTCAGTGGCTCTCACAGGAGAGGGACAGGGTGGTCCCTGAAGGAGCCACAGCACCCGAGGTCAAAAATGTTCATCCCCAGTGGATAAAACAAATAAAAGAGCCGACCACAAACAAGACCAACCCTCAGATGCAGCCGGATGTAGAGTGAGCCTCTGAGGGCAGGGGCAGAACCCACAAGAGACTGAAGGGCAGGGCAGACCAGCAGAGAACTCTTTTCTTTTTCCTATTTTCTCCCAAGTTTTTGCTTTAAACACTTATTCATTTTGTAATTAGAATATATTTTCCTAAAAAGCCCCTTTAGGGTTCCTGAATTGTCACCAGGATAAATCACAAGCCCCTTCCCACCTCCGCCTCAGAGAACGCGTGCTGAGCTCTTGTCGACGGCCAGACACGCTGGGCACTGTGGGGCTAATGGTGACCCGCCGGGGACTTGCCTCGTGGCATCACGCTGGGTGGGACGACCCCACTGCCCTCTGACCTGCTCAGTTGCTGGGATGCTCTCCTTCTAGCACTTCCAGGAATTGGCTGCTGGGACCTCTCCAAGCCCCTCCCACCCTCTGGCCTGCCTGCTTCCCATGCCTGCCTCCAACACCTGCCTCCAACACCAGCCCCTGCCACCCCTGCTCCCCACTGGGACCGCACCCCCGCTGTCGCCTCAGGGGCCACTCCAGAGGTCATGAACCCCCAAGACCCCCAGCCCAGGACCCCAGCAGAGGATGCTCCTCCCTCCTTCCGTCCTATGGCTTCTGCCATCTGCAGCCTCAGCACTCACCTTTCAGCCAGAGCCACACACCCTCCTGAAACAAAAGGGACCCGAGTGGCTGAGACAGGGAGGGACGACCCCTGCGATGCTGGCAGTGAGGTGTGGAGATGCCCCTTTCCAGAGCCGCGTGTGGGGAAGATGTGCAGAGGGAGCCCCCACCTCCCACCTGACCCTGGGACCGGTTTTCCTGTAGAAGGGGGACTTTGCCGTCTGTGCCTCAGCCACAGGCCAGATCTCATCATGTTTCTCACCCTCTTCTCCATGTGTCCTGGAGACCAGGCTCGCTGACGCACCCGAGGGACTGGCTGCGGGGGACCCCACGTGGCGGGGTCCTCCATGGAAGGGCGGTTGGAGTACCCGGGGCCCCTTCCCCACTGGGGGCCCTCCCCGCCAAGCTTCCCTGGATGGCTTCTCCAGGGCTGACGCTGCGCAGCCTGGGCGTCTCTGCTGTCAGTGAGGGTCGCCTCTTTTAGGAGCGTCTTGGGGTCCATTGTGCTAACATGAGTCCCTCAGCGGTCATAGGAGAATCCTCAGGTTCAGTCCGCGTCACCGCTCCCTTTTGAGTAAATTGGATGATGCTGACTCCTTGACGCCACATTCCTGGGAAGTCCTCACTCTTCTTTTCAGGGGCCTCCAGCCCGCCCCTCCAGATTGGTGGCTCTCCTACCATGGTGCTGCCCCTAGAGGTCGCTTTTGGAGAGCTGACTTCATTTCCGTGTCCTGCTGGTCACGCCCACCGCACCCTGCCAGGCCATTCACCATCCCTGCAGCCAAGGGCTTTGCCCTCTTTCACATGGCTGATGGGGCAGCTGTGCTGGGTGCTGGACTGGGGGCCTCCTTCTCCTGGGGGACTCTGCAGACAAGAGGGGGCATGCTGCATGGATGTGCCTGAGGGACAGGCAAGTGGCAGGCGGCAGGGCCAGGCCTTGGCTCTGCCGTTTTTTACCCGCAGTGTGAATTCATCAGCACCCTGAATGTGCATCCAGCAAGAGCCTTCCAAAGGCCGATCCTCCTGACCCCTCAACCCTCCTGGCCCTCCTGACCCCCCTGACCCCACTGTGGCAGGAGGTATGGAGCAGCAAGGCGATACGTGGAAAACAGACCTAAGCCAGCCGCCCTCCCAGGCAGCGAAGCCCCCAGATTAGGGCAGGAATGCTTCAGCAGCGCAGGCAGGCGGCGTTTCCCTCCAAGACAATAGCCCTGTCCCAGTGAAAGACACAGAGTGGAGAAGCGTCTCGCCCGTCTCCGCGTCTGGGCTTCTCCATCTGCCAAGGCCCTGCGCCTCCTCCTGACGCGGCTCTGCCTCTCCCATGCACCGGCGCTCTGGCTTTCTCCTTTCTCCCTCTGCCTTAATGATGCTGCCCCTTTCCTGTTCCTGATTGAAGCTGAAGCCCACTTCCTTTCGCCACACACAACACAGGAGCAATCTTCTCAGCCGTGCACTCACAGCTTGGAAAATAAAGGGAGGAAGGAGTCCCAGCCACAGGATAGAGGAACGGCCTCTCCACAGAGACGCTGCTGCTTCTGAGCTGAAGTGACAGGTACACTGTGTTAATGATGGGGAAAGTGTGCGACGTTTATTATAATTTAAGAGCCTTTCTGTTTGAACAGACTGTCTTACTCCCCGGAGATGGTTCTGAAAACCAGCTGGCTCCTCGGATGCTGCTGAGAATGAAATGGGAAAGCCGTGAGAAAGCAGCACAGGTCCCGTGCGAGGGCGTGGCAGCGAGGCCACTGCTGCAGAACCGGGGGCCTGTGCATCTAATTTCAGTGAAGACTGTTATGGAGCCAGAGGGTGGTGGGTTCAATGGCCACCTGGATTCCCAGATTCATGGCTTTCCCAGCTGTGAGCGCGCCGTATTTCCCAGGGCGGGGATGGCCCAGCGTCCTCTTTGCAGCTCATCTCCTGCCAGGCACAGGCATGTTGTGATTGAGGACACACACAGACTTCAGTGCCCGGCAGGGTCCTTCCAGGTCCTGGCTCTGGGGCCTTGAGGGAGTCACTCCGGTCACCGATCCTGAGCCATCTCTGCAACGGGAGCCACAGCAGCACTCACGTGGCGGGACTGCCGTGAGAATCTAATTCAGAAATGAAGGCCCGCAACTCGCCCTGCGCAGTGCCTCAGCACAGGAGGCACTCAGCCAGCCACTGCTGTCTTCACAACCATCGTCCCTCCGTGTGGGGCACGGGGATTCATTCCAGGCCCCCCGGGGATATTAAAATCTGAGGATACTCAAGTCCCTTATATAAGAAGGCGTAGTATTTGCATGTAACCTACACATCCTCCTGTATACTTTAAATCAACTCTAGATTACTTATAATGCCTGATACAACGAAAGTGCTATGTAC
Source organism: Piliocolobus tephrosceles (assembly GCF_002776525.5). NCBI lineage: Eukaryota > Metazoa > Chordata > Mammalia > Primates > Cercopithecidae > Piliocolobus > Piliocolobus tephrosceles. The sequence continues at coordinate 34,342,288 of NC_045453.1, forward strand.
ATAGTTAGATTGTATCTTTTATTATTACATTGTCATTTTACATATTTTTTCAAATATTTCCGTCTTCAGTTGGTTGAATCTGTGGATGCACAGCCTGCGGTGGGGAAAGCCAGCTGTATCTTGCCATGACCCTGTGGACTTGTTTCTAGCCCTGCTTGCTGTCTGGCTCTGGCAAGCTCCTACTCAGCCTTCAGCGCCTTGCCTGAGTGCCTCTCCCTGAAGCAGCTTCCCTTGTGTGTTAATCTGTTCTCGTGTTGCTATAAAGACATACCTGAGGCTGAGTGATTTATACAGAAAAGAGGCTTAATTGGCTCATGGTCCTGCAGGCTGTAAGGGAAGGGTGCCGGCATCTGCTCAGCTTCTGGGGAGGCCTCAGGGAGCTTTTACTCATGGTGGAAGGCAGAGTGGGAGCAGGCGCCTCACATGGCGATAGGGGAGCACAGACGGGGAAGGTGCCACATACTTTAAACAACTGACTCTCATGAGAGCTCCCTCACTGTGGTGAGGACAGCACCAAGCCACGAGGGATCCACCCCCGTGACCCAACACCTCCCACCAGGTCCCGCCTGCAACACTGGGGATCACAGTTCAACGTGAGATTTGGGTTGGACAAACATCTAACCTGTGTCCCCTGGCTTCCCTCCTCTGGTGCCCAGTGCCCCACACCCCTCACCTGTGCCCTCCCTGCAGATCTCCGGAGTCACCTGGGCAACCTGCGGCCAGACACTGCGGTGTTCCTTGTCAGCCCTGGCCTAACCCTCGGCTCTGCTCTTCCCGGGGCCTGTTCAGATGCCCTCCTGCTGACCGTCATGCACCCTCTGCCCTCCTGCATGTGTGCCCACCTCTCCCACAACACTGCAGAGTTGGGGGGAGGGAAGGCGGAGACTGGGCCCTGTCTGGCCTTTCCCTGGTCTCAGTTGAGTTGCACCTGATAGGGCACATGCAGCCCATTCTCCACCACCCAGGTCTGTTCAGAGGAGATGGACCCATTCCCTTCCATGGGCGTTTGTTTAGGCCGAGCTCAGTCCACCAGTCCTGGTGCCTGTGGATGCCTACAGGGACTGCATGGCACCGTTCCTCAGCATCCAGAAAGCAGTGTTGCATTCAGTTGGAAACATGGTTCTGTAGAAAAGTCAGCCATAAATATGAGAGACAGGGACACACCAGGAGGGAGGAGAACGGCAGGACACTGTCTGCCCTGACGCGTGCCCACAGTGCCGCCCGGAGCCAAGCTGCAGGACACCAAGGGTAGGGGCTAGTGAGGCATTCGACTTCCAAGAGTGCACCTTCTCCAGTGCCCTACTGCCCGGCCCATGCTGGGGGCTGCTGGCAATGCTTTCTGGTGAACACAGTGAGCCCTCATCATGTGGTGGGATTAGCGGGTGTCCAGCTGAGCCCTCCCAGGTTAGGGGATGCTGCCAGCACCCTCGCTGACACCCCAAAGCACATGTTTTATCACAAGGTTCTTATCTTGCTGCATTTCCGCGATGGGCTCGCTACATCACACAAGCAGATACCCGGTCCCCAGTGGGGTGGAAAGTGAGAGGATGGCCCTAAACTTCCAGAAGGAAACTTGCTCTGAAAATGACCAGGTCCTCAAAAGAAACTCAGACGTCTTAACTTCCAGGGCTCCACTGTCACGAGCAGCTGGACGGACATCTCGGTGGAACAGGCCTTGCTTAGGAGGGAAAGGAAGCAGCTGAAAAAGAAACAAAACAATAATAATAACAGTACAAATAGTCATAACATAGCCTACACTTCTGAATTTTGCAAGCCTCATTCTTCAGGGATGTTTTGGTGAGCTGGAAGAAGGAGCAGAGGGAAGCTCACTCCAGCTCTTTAGGGGAAAACCTGAAGCTGCAACCCATTCTCTGCATCGTTTCCTGACGCTGGGTTTATATTTTCACTTTATTAAAAGAAAACATTGAGCACCCACTATCTCCCAGGTGCTGTGTGTGCCACGCCAGCTCCAACATCATGAAATGGTTCTGAAATTGTGCCCGGCCTGGTGAGCACGCACAGAGGAGTGGCTTCCTGGGGTGCACGCCTGCAGGGCATTTACTTAATGAACATGTTACAGTTTTGCTTCTCAGTGTGGTCTCCAGACCAGCGAATGGGGTGCCTTAGAGATGCAGCATGTGGGGCCCCTACCCAGACTCATTTTCACCAGCTCTGCGTGATTTGCAGACTCCTAGAGAAGCTCTGGATTAAGCAACCATTTTGCACCATACACCGTGCAAGGCACTAAGCATTCACATTGGGAGCGTCGTGGCCCCTGTCCTCAGAAGCTCTCAGTCTAGTTCAAGAGGTGGCTAAGCAGAAGCACAGTTCTTTATTCTCTGGGCACCCCTGTGAGCCAGGTCCAGCTCAGGGCACTGGGACGTAGCCAGGGATGACACAGAGCCGTGTCACAGAGTTCCCATTCCGGTTGGGAGACAGATAGGGAAGTCAAGTCCAGGGAGAGTGTTTGCAGAAGTGGGGAGTGTCATGGAGAAAGCAAAGCCAGGTAATGGGTGTAGTCTCCAAGGTGGGGCAGCTGGGGCCCCACACCACTCCCGAGGGCCCCTGCAGAAACACAGGTCCCTGGGGAAGCTGACTGCAGACAGATCTGGGTGAGGAGACTCCAGGCAAACGAATTCAGGCAGGCAGTTGGGCGGCTGTTGTGGGAGCTGGGAGAGGGTTTGTGCTGGAGTGGAGGCAGGGCCAGGCTGCGGAGGCCAGATGTACCCTGCCAGGGGTGGGAGGGGAGCCCCAAAGCACAGGGAGTAGAAGGGCCCATTCCAGGCCCACATCCACTAGATCCTGTTGTCCCTATTGCTCCATGCCCACCACATCCGTCCAGGGCAGGCTCTCAAGTGTGCAAATTGCCAACAGAGCACAGAGAAGTCAGCAGCAAAGTGCCCCAGGGTGCTAGTGGAGGCTTCCTGGAAGAGGTGACATTTGAGCTGGGTCAGGCAGCCTGACTAGGTGTTCTCCAGGTAGAGGAGGAAAGGGTTCAATGCCTCAAGACCTTTTGAGGACTAAATGAGAAAACAGGGGAAAATAGGGGAATAGATAATGTGGGAAAAACATCAGGGTAAGCCCCCAGGAATGTTCATATACACATGCGGGTATGCAATATACACACACGCATGCAGTACACACACACACATGCAGTGCACACACACGCACATGCAGTGCACACACAC
>NC_045453.1:34345485-34421152 GCF_002776525.5 Piliocolobus tephrosceles
CACACACACATGCAGTGCACACACACGCACATGCAGTGCACACACACACACGCAGTGCACACACACGCACATGCAGTGCACACACACACATGCAGTGCACACACGCACATGCAGTACACACACACATGCAGTGCACACACACACGCAGTGCACACACACGCACATAGGCACACACACATGTACATGAGCAGGGACATGCACTCATGCAGACACACACATGATTGATCCTCCTTTAAAATCCACCGGGAACTCCCACAGTCCCCGTGGCCAGCTCCCCGCTGAGCCTCCCCTTACCCACATCCTAGCAGAGAGCCTGGGTATTGTTTAGATGCTGTTAACTCCCAGTCCAATGTGCTGATGCCATTGTTTCCTTCCCGATTAGCTTTTGTGTCCAAAGCTGAGAATACAATATTTTTAGGCCCTGGAGGAAGAATCCTGAGCCAGTGACTATCTCCGGAGTAACAGGCCTAAATGCTTCAGTCGAGGCAGAGATGCAAACTTCATTATAGTATCTGCCCTGGCGGCAGCCACGACGCCCGTCTTTGCACCTAATGAGCCTTTTTGGACAGTGATGATGATCTCCGATGAGTTATTAATACTGTGATGCAGCTTAAATCATTGCAAGAAGAGCACAGGACTCCGAATGGGAACCTATCTGGCAGTGGAAGAAATGCTTCGCTGGACGCTCCTTTCAGTATATTCCCAGGCGAGAGGCCAGCCGAGATGAGATTTGCTTTTAGGGTATTTTCAGCATTTCAAGTCTTGTAGAAATCATCTCCCCACCTCTTGGGTCAAAAGGGAGGGCAGGGAAGCAAGGGGTGCCCTGGCTTGGGAGGCGTCTCCGTGTTTGACGTTTGTTCTTACTGACGCGCTCCTTCCTGCACAGATTTGAGAGCACACGTATACATGCATCCCTCTAACACACCGACACGTGTAGATTTGTTTTTACTGTCATTTCTTGGACAAGTCATTTGATAAATGGGCCATTCTTCCATCCAGCAGCTTGCACTAATGGTCTAATTAGAAGCTCCTGGTGAACGTTGCTATGGGCGTCACTTCAGGAGAAATGGAAATAGGCCAGGGACCCTGGTATAATTTGAGGAAATGGCTATGGGAAGAGAGAGCCCTCCTTTCCATGAAACAGTAAGCATATTGCCATGAGAAGCTGTGACTTATGGTGTAGAATTCCGGTTTTGCACATGAGTGAAGGTCCTTGCAACATCTAGAATCTGGATCCTTGTACAGAAAGGGCAAATTTTTGTTCCCAGTAGTGGTCAAAGCTGTGGAGAAAAAAAAACAGGAAACCAGGTAGAGAGTGATAAGCTGGTAAGTCAAGGTCCTCGGCATGATTTGCCCCGGGGATGAGGAGGCCCTGGGTGGATGGGCTGTGGAGTCAAACCTCCGGGCAATGCTGGGCAATGGCGTTCTGCTGGCTCTGAGGACACGTGGGCCCAGGGTGCCTTGGAACCAGGGCTGCCCGTGCAGGTGATGGGCATGGCAGAGTCCTGAGGCCGGGCTGAACGGCAAAGAGTGGTGGCCAGGGTTTGCAGGGCACCTCCCTCTGTGGCTCATTGTCCACGCAGCCGATGCAGATTGAAGGTGGCCAAGCAGACAGAGAATGGTGGAGAGACGGCCATTCCGATAAGCACCACCTCTATTTGCCGGGCTCACTACCAGGTGGTCTGCATGCCGCCATTCCTTCCACAGCACGGGGGAGAGCTGCTGTGATCACCCATCCTACAGACAAGGGCACTGAGGCACTGAATGACTTCCCCAGGATCACGCAGCAGGTCAAGTAGGGGAGCTGGGATTCGAACCCAGACCCAGGCTGACTCCAGAGCTCACCTCTGTCGCAAAGTCTGACAGCCTCTCAGCTAAAATAGGGCCCACAAGCCCCCACAAGTGCCCTGTCCTATGAACACAGGGGTGCCTCTCCCTCTCCCAGTTCCTCTGCATATCTGAATGATTGCTGTTGGCAAAGGGGCCAGACCCCCAGGAAGTGGGCAGATTTGCTGCCTCCTGGTGTGGCCTCGGTGGCTTATCCTGCGAAGTGCAGCTGCCGTTCCTCAGTTGTGTAGATTGGAGGGCTCCTTGGCTGCCCTGGCTGTGTCATGCACATGTCTGCTCAGGGCCAGTGACATTTTGGGATCCGAAAGTTTTAAGCGGAAAGAAAACAAATTTCTGATTTGCCTGAGGTTAAATGACTCTGTGTGGCCTTGCCTGAAGGTCCCTTGTGGGATGGATAGTGCAGGACACTGTCCCCTCCAGACCGGCTCCAGGCTCCCCCCAGGATGTCCTGGTGAGCCCAGGGTGGCCAGAAATGATTTCTCCGACTGGCCTGCAGGAAACTGAGTCAAAGGTCTGCTGAGTAGCTTGGGACAGGGCTGAGGAGAGATGGAGCCGCTGGCGGTTCTGTGGTGGGTGACAGTGATGTGTCCATATCTTGCTCTGTTAACATTTACAACCTCGTGACAACACCATCACCGTTCTAACCTGCCTTTGCCACACAGACCTGAAACCCAGGCGCCAACCTGAATATACAAGTTGGATGAAAAAACAAACATACCCCTCAACGTAGGACCAGATAGATTTTTAATCTGTGCACATGTAAAGGTGGATTTTTCCCTAGCCCCGGGGTGTACTCACTGAGATGTTTTCCTTGCTAATATTTGTTTGCTTTTTTCCTTTCATAAAAACACTACATAATACCATGACCTTCTGAAATGCAAATGGATTTTTTTTTATTTCAAAAAGCCTTTTTATTCCACTTAAGATGAGAAGGTCCTATTTGGAAAACACATTTGATGTCTCATACCCATTATTTATGATTTTCTCATAAATTATTTTTCTTATAGACTTTTTAAAAAATGGAAAACCCAACACATTAGTGCAGAAAGAGGGAACATGAGGCTGAAATGGTTGGCAGCTGCAAAACAGGCAATGATGTAATAAGATTGGGGGGAAAAAAGCATCTCTTTTTAAGGAGTTTTCCGACACCTGCGTGGACTCGCGATAGCATCTGAGAGGCCCCAGGTGAAGAGGAATCAGCATCATCAAGCTGGGGCCAAAGACCCACAACCCACTGGGGCCAAGGTTCTCTTTACCTGGGTCAGGCTGCCCTCACAGACTGGTCCAGCTCCTGCCCAAGTTGTCACTGGGTAATGCAAAGGTTGCCTTGGGAAGGTTTCTGCAGGGATAGGAAGTGACCATCCTTGGTAGGCAAAGACAGAAGGGAGGCTGGTTTGATGCTTTTGTTGTATGGACAGTTTGGAACCTGAGCCTACCAGGCTCTGCCCATGTCTCACAGGGCGGGGTCTCCTACTCTTTCAACCCCAACACTTGGGTCTACACCTGAGGCTTCCTCCTTTCCTCTCCCTCATCCACATTCCTAGAACCCTGCCCTTGTTAGATTTCACACTCCACCAGTTTACAACTGAGCCTGTTCCCTCTCTGTGACTCCCCCTTCCATCTTTCTCCCCTCACCCCCAGCCCCCAGCGTGCGTCCTGTGTTTCTGGGCAGATCCTGGGCTGCAGGACGAGGTGAAGCCACACCCGCCGCCGGGTTCTAGCCTGGATGTGTCTGCTTGTCATGACGCTTGATTAACCAGTCCAACCAGCATGTGTAATTTGGCTGAGAGCAATTTTATTTCTAAGCCACACAGGTTGGCAGGGAGATATCTAGATGTTATCTAGAAAGTGTTAATAAATGTACCAAATGGGTCCAGTCAAAGAGAAGTTGCGGCTACCATTCTGAGAACAAAGGAGAAGAGTCTACAAAGAGACAGCCCACAAAGCATCCTTGTCCAAGTGGAACTGCTATGACCCCAGCACGTGTCCAGCAGCAGCTGGCCCTGCAGCCTAGAGTCGTTAGGACCCTGGACAGTTCTCCAGGTCTGCAGGACTCATGCCTGGTGATGGATGACTGCCCCACTGGGCATTTAGGACTGCACTTGTTCTTTCTACTTGATCCTCTCAACTTTGCTTTATGGCATAGGAGTGCTCAATGCAGCTAAGAACGTGGTCCACCACAGCTCACACTGCTCCCCTGATTTTGTTCAGAAAGTTCTGCGTGATGGACGCTCTGCTCTCCTGGTCACTGACCCACCACCTGCACTTCCTCATTGCTCTGTGGCTGTGGCTGGTGGTGGTGGTCGGCAGGCTGCAGGCGTCACTACCACGGGTATCTGGAGGTATTTGCCAATGAAGCTGTCATGTGATCAGCCAAACACAGGGTGGTGAGCATGACCTCCTAGATCACAGAGCAGATGTCCACCTTCCGTATGCAAAGCCAGGCTGGCAGCTGGGGCTTTGGCCAACACTGCTGCATTTGCTCTGTGGCACCTGCATCAAGACCAGCCCATCAAGGCCAGGCTGTACAGACTCACGTCTCCGGGAGGGCTGGTGGGGAAGACCCTAACTCAGTGCCCAACTCCTCCATCTTTTGCTGAATCACAGACCAGTTTTCCTTCTCAGGTTTTGGGGCTACAGGAACCCCCTCAAGCATCATGTGTTTAGGGCATATGAATGTGGCATAACATTCGTCCAATCAAGCCATTATAGGAAGGACATCTCAGTATGTCTCTCTCAATCATCGTTGTAAAACCAAACACATGAACATGTTCCAGTTGCTTGTGATGGGATCACTGGTGCGTGCTGATGTGATGGCTGGAAAATGAGCCACGGAGAGGACTTCATTTTTCCTGTTGGAGAATCCCCTCCAGTTTCTGCTCCACCGGGTGGCCTTTGCTCGGTGCTTTTCCTGTGATTTTGTGACAAGCGCTGGCCTCGTGCAATGCAGTGGCCTCTGTCCAGGGCTGCCTAGATCTGCAGAGGGTTTTTTTTTTCTGTCTAGTGTTTGTTTGTTTGTTTGTTGAGTACTTTTGGCAGCTCCTTCCCAAGTTGAAACAAATTCCAAAAGAAGTGCCCTAGGGTGACCCTCCCCTGAGGGAGGGACCTCTTGGAGAGAAGGTGGAGACCCAGCACCCGGACACGCAGCAAGTTCCACAGGGGAATTCCAGGAGATGCCACGTGCTCCTCATTCTCTGTCGGCTGAGCCTGAACCAGGCAGCGGGCGGCCACGCTTGGTCACCTCGTATCTTCCCTAATCCAGTGGGCGTGCGTGGCCTGTCTTTACAGTAGCTCTGCACGTGTGTGTCTCAGCATGCACTTGATTGCCATTTGAGTGACCTAGTCTGCGAATTCTTCACTCACATCCTTTGGCATTTAAAATTTGTTTTTCCTGTGTTTTTCTTCTATTTTTTCTTTCCATTAATATATTAGTTGTACATATGATACATGTGTACAGTGTGCTGTGATGAAACCAGGACCATCGGGGTATCCATCACCTCCAACATTTATCTTTTCTTAGCGTTGGGAACACTATAATTCCTTCTGGCTATTTTGAAATGTACAATAAATGATGGGTAACTATAATAACCCTACTATACTGTCAAACACTGAACCTATTCTTTTTATCTCACTTGATGTTTGTACCCATGAACCAACCTCTCTTTATCCTTCTCAACCCCACAGACACACCCCACTTTCCCAGGGTCTGGCATCCACCATTCGACCCTCTGCCTCCATGAGGTCCATCATTTTAGCTCCTACATGGGACTGACAATGTGCGGTGTCTGTCTTTCAGTGTTTGGCTTATGTTACATAACATGACCTCCAGTTCCATCCATGTTGCTGCAAATGACAGAATTTCATTCTTTTTTATGGCTGAATAGTATTCCACTGTGTACATGAACTACCTTGTCTTTATCTATTTGTCCACTGATGGACACTGAGGTTGATTCCATCTCTTAGCTATTACAAATGCAGCTGCAAAAACCTTCAGAGTGTAGCTATCTCTTCGAGACACCTGCTTTCCTTCCTTTAGGATGAGTGCCCAGCAGTGGGGTTGCTGGGTCATAGAGCATTTCCATTTGTAGACTCTAAGGAGCCTCCAGGCTGTTCTCGAGGTGGTGGTCCTACCTCACATTTCCCACAGCAGCATACAAGGGCACCCCTTTCCCTGCCTTCTTGCTGGCAGGATTTTTTCCATTGGGTGAGGTTGTATTTTCCCAAGTGTTCTTGATGCCTGTGGACATGTGACAGTGTCCGTGTTGAGGGATTAGGGTTTGTTTTAGCCTTTGCAGTCAGGTTTGCTTGTGCCTGTCCTTCAGATTCGAATCCATTTTCTGAGCCTGTGACTCCTGCAGCCATCTCAGCACTAGAGGATGCTGTAAGTCCAGGCTGGCTGTGAGGCTCTCAAGGGCTCCAGAGTGGACCTGCAGAAGATGCAGTGAAGGTGGTGGGGCTGTGTGGAAATGCTGGTCAGGGCTCAGAATCCAGAAGACCGTCTGGTGGCCCAGATGGCCATGCCTCCCAGCAGGTCTCTGCACAGGCACAATGGATCCCTGCCTGCAGCAAGAGGGGCTGCAGCTGAGACTGGGCCCCCTCAGGCTCTGCGGTGGGGTGGAGGCTAGAGAGCCTGGTCTCACTGGCTCAGAGGGTGCTCGTCTCCCAGCAGGTTGGTATAGTTCCCCAGCTGCAGTGAGTGGGGAAGGAGCTTTCAGCCCCAGCCCCAGCCCCTTTCCTTCCTCTCCCTGGGGATCAGAGGATGGGTCAAAAACTTCCCATAATCTCTAGGTCTTTCTGGTGACCAGTCCCATCTGAGAATATACAGGGGTCCACTCTAAGTCACCTCATTAGCATAAACTCATAAGCATAGAGACGCTCCTAACACTTGCAAAATCCCAGGGCTCTGGGAGCTCTGAGCCAGGAACCTGGACAAAGATCAAGTCAATCCCTGAGGATCTGCTACGGGATGAGGTTGGTGATCCCAGATTGCTGAGCCTGACAGAGAGGCTCAGACTCCAGCCTGTGGGATGTGGTCTCCCTCTGGGTCCCTGTGTGAGCAGCTCTTAGCTGGGACCTCACCTGAGTGGGGCTGGAGCAGCACCTCTGGACCACATTTGGGTTCACCGCCAAGACCCATGTCAGCGGTCACAAGAGCTTTTGCGCCAACCCACTAGCATGTGCAATTCCTCCTGGACTTCTTGGCAAATGTCTTGGTTGCACGCTCAGGCCAAATGGGGCTGTAGCCAAGTCGCTTGGGGGACAGGGCCGTTCCCAGGCTTGAACCTGGAAGCAAGCTCAGTGGGGCGGATCACACACCTGGGTGTGGGTCTGAGCTCTCACAATGACCTTCCCACGTCTTGGGCTCCACCAGAGCTTCACGAACTCCTGCCTGAATCTGGAGGTTCTTGCAGAGAGACTTATGACTTTGGATGGGTGAAAACTTCTTGTTGTGTGGGGGGATATGGGCGAGTCACCTTCTGTGTCACCATCCTGGTCATCTTCAGCTCATGCATTTTTCTTGTGGTTTTGCAAAGCTTTCTTCGATATTACACAATTGTTGATTTTGCCAGATAGCAAGTCTCCAGTCTAGTACAATTACAGAATTTTAAAAATTGTTTCGAGTCATTAAAATGTGCATATTTTCAAGTACTTGTGATAATTTAATATACTCATATAATTTGTAAAGATGAAATCAGTATAATTTGGATATCCCATCACCTTAAATATTTATCATTTCTTTATGCTGGAAACATTCAAATTACTCTCTTTTAGCTACTTCAAAATATACAATAGATCATTATAACCTGTAGTTACCCTGCTGACCTGTCAAACACTAGGTCTTATTTCTTCTGTCAAACTGTATGTTTGTAACCAATAATCAACCTCTCTTGCTGGTACTTTTGTCTATTTTTGAGGCCTGACGTATTTTGGGTGGACTTGCCTTTTTCTCATAATAGGATGCTGTGGGTATTTCTCCTTGTCAGCAGCTATGCCTCTCATCTCATGTTAATGAGGGTGCCATATGTATGCTGTTGTTGGACTCACACTTACCCAACCAGGGACAGCTGTGCACATGGTCACTTTTCCATCACACCTGACTTTGCCATAGGATATGTTAAGACCATCCTTCCCACTCAGGCCCAGAGTGGGGATGTAACCATGGCCAATTATGGACTTTCCCAAACGAAAAGTCCTTCATTCCGACGTTACAGCTTAGACTCTAGGGTCTAATTTAAGGACTCTCTCCCTAGCTGCTGAGTTGAAAACAGCCTCCTAGTTTCTCCTAATGTGACGGTTTTACATGCTGCATTTAGGCCTGTCACCCACAGGGCTTTGCTTTGGCATTTGGTGTAAGGTAGGGATTGCACACCTCTGCATTCTCCTCATTGGTCTCTTTGGTCTTTGGTCATTTCTCTGCCTGATTTCTACTACAGGGAACTCAGCTTCTCAGGGGCATTCTTCCATCATCTCTGTGTTGTGTACAAAGCAGAAAATGACCATGAACAGCCAGCCACACCTCCAGGAGGGTGGATAAAGGTGTGAATTAGAGGTCCCTGCTTGCCCAGGGAGACAAGCTTGGAGTGCGAGGCTTCTCCTGCCCCTGCTGAGAGTGGTGTTTGCCTCATCTCTTCATCTTTTCTCACTTTCACGAGTTTCCTCAGAAAAAAACAGGAGCTTTTCTTCTTCTCCTGTCCCTCTTCATTTCACACTCTCTGTCCCCTTGACAGCCCCTAGTCTTTAACCAAGTGCTTCAGAAAACAAACACACTTTAAAGTCATTTAAAGGCCAGAGAGACACAGCTGCTGTCTTCCAGGCAGAGCAGGCTGGGAGGCTTCATTCTGAGTTTCCGAAGTAGCTCATTTCCAAGTGGCGCAGAAGTTCTCACCAGATCTGGCCCAGGGCTATGAGCCCATGTCAGTCAGTGGAGGAACCTCAAGGGCCAGGTAACAATCTTCTCACCTCCTAATATCTCCCTAGACACATACTTGTCTCCATGTGGAGTATGCTTTTCTTCCTATCACCTCCACAGTGGTGTTAGTCATTTATAAACTGTCCATCTGTGTGCAGAATCTAGGATGTGGTACTAAAATAAAATCTGGAAAAAAAGACTTCAAAAGAAAAAAAAAAAGATCTAGTGAACTGGATACCTAAACCACTAGGGAAATAATTAATTTCAAGAAGGTAAAAGAAGGAGAGGGACAACTTGGATGTGGGGAAGTCATTGGCTGTGTCTCCCTTCACTGCTTTCTACTTGAGCCCTTGAATTTGATTCTCGAGCTGGGCATGCAGTCCACAGCTCTTTGTGGAGCCATCGGCTCTACAGACTTCTTGCTCTTTGGAGCTTGTTTCCAACATCCTGAAGCTCAAATTAGAAGGCCTTTGGGGAGGAGCTTGTTTGTTTCCCCACAGTGGTTGCTGGCACTTGATTTTCCAAATGCAGCTTAAATGTTTGCACGTCTTGGGTTCCTTGCAGTTGCCAACATGACTAAGTCTCTGGTGCAGATGTTCCTCCTGCAGAGGCAGGCAGGTATATGAGAGGAGAGTTGGCAGGGATGGATGTGTGGTGGAATGAGAGATTGATTTGGTCTTTGTCCAGGTTCCTGGCTCAGAGCTCCCAGAGCCCTGGGATTTCACAAGTGTTAGGAGTATCTCTATGCTTATGAGTTTATGCTAATGAGGTGACTTAGAATGGACCCCTGTATATTCTCAGATGGGACTGGTCACCAGAAAGACCTCGAGATTATGGGAACTTTTTGCCCCACCCTCTGACCCCAGGAAGAAGAAAGAAAGGGGCTGGGACTGAAAGCTGAACCCTGTGAAAACCCCAGAACAGGAAGACTCAGAGCTTCCAGGCTGGTGAGCACATCAGGGGCAGGAGGGCAGGCACCTGGAGGGCAGGGAAGCTCCCGCGCCTCCACACCTTTCCCCTCTCCATTTGTATGTTCAGTAAACTTAAGCAAATTGTGTTCTGGGTGCCATTCTAGCAATGGACTGAGCCTGAGGAGGGAGTCCTGGGAACCGACAGTCAGAAGCACAGGTGGCCGGTGCGTGGGACTGACCTGCAGTGGGGGTTGTGTAGTGGGACTTAGTCCTTATCTGTGGGGTCTTTGGGCAATTAGTGTCAGAACTGAATTGAATTCTGGACACCGAGTTTGGGTGTTGAAGAATTGGAGAATTGATTGGTGTCAGACAAAACACCCCAGGGAATGTGAGAAAAAAGCAAGGGAAAAAGAAAAGTCGCTTGTTTTTGTAGGTGGCCAGAGCTGAACCCATTTCTCAAAATTCAGTGAGGGGGTGACTCACTAATGGGGGCCTGCTCTTCAAGCTCCCTGAGGATGGGGACGAGGGCTACCTGCTCAGACAGGCAGTGGGACAGCCTCCCAGCACCGACTTTCTCCCAGCACTAACTCCCAGCCCAGCCTCCCAGCACTGCGAGAGCTGCTTCAGCCCTGCTGTCCAGGTTTCATGTGAAAACAGTGAATCCCAGCTACTCCAGAGCACCAGAAACCAGGTGGACCCTGACTTCCAGTGGAAGAGGCCTCTGCTGGGAGACGACTCTTTTGGACGTGTTGGAATTCTCTGCATTAGAAATGTGTTCATACATTTTGCTTTTTTTCTGATTTTTATGACGTGAGACAGAGTCTCACTCTGTCACCCAGGCTGGAGTGCAGTGGTACAATCTCAGCCCACTGCAGCCTCCACCTCCTGGGTTCAAGCAATTCTCCTGTCTCTGCCTCCCAAGTATCTGGGATTACAGGTGTGCACTACCACACCCAGCTAATTTTTGTATTATTAGCAGAGATGTGGTTTCACGATGTTGGCCAGACTGGTCTTGAACTCCTGACCTCAGATGACCCGCCCGCCTCAGCCTCCCAAAGTGCTGGGATGACAGGCATGAGCCCCTGTGCCTGGCCCATTTTGCGTTTTTTAAGTGAGTAACATCCCATGATAAAAACATAGATAATCACTGAAGTGTCAGAGTGTCCACATGCAGGTTATTTGCCAACTTTCAAGTTTCCAGCATTCATATTTTGTAAAGGAAAATAAATTAATGGAGAGTGGGGAGTTGGAAACTTCCTGCCTGTGACTCTGATGATTCAGGATTTGGCATTTCCTTTAGTCTCTGCAGTGTCTTAGGGAAAAAGCATATATCTAGCCCCAGCTAGCTCTGCGTTTCCTAACAGACATTGTCATTATCAATGTAGGGATGTGAGGGTTAGGAGAATTAATGATTTCTATGAAATCAGCATGTATAAACGTGAGGGTAACTGAATCTTGCACTTCCAGATTTTGGGTGATGGTAAGGACAAAGGTAGCTGGGAATAGAACAGAATATCAGGTTGTGGAAGTTTCTGTGCCATTATCATGATTTTGGGTCTTCAGTGGGGTCAGCCTCGCTGCTGGCTGGATTTTCAGCCCTGTCTTCTGTCTGAGAGGCCAAGAGAGCACAGCAGGCCCCTGTGAAGGTCATGCGATGGCCACTGGATGAGGGACGTGACTGCTGAGCCGCCTTGTGGCCATGGGCCCCCTGCATTGTCCTGCCCGTGGGAACTCAGAGTGAGCCCTCTGCACGGAAAGCGGCGCGAGGCCGGTGAGATCACAAAGCTAAATCAGAAGCTCAGCGGCGCAGGGAGGGAGACTGCAGAGCTGGCGAAGTTCCTCCCTGACGCTGGGCGCCAGCACTGCCGTCTCTGACCAGAAAGGCCGTGACGGGGAGGTCCCATCTGCAGGTTCAGGCCCTGGGGATGCTGCCCCACCACCTTCCCTCGGGGAATCAGCTGGCCTCTGTGTGGGGCGGGCGGAGGTGCCCGTCGGGGTTCTCATATCTGAAGCCCTTCCTGCAGCACTTTGGGGGATGTCAGTCTTTGGGGGATGTCAGTCTCTGGAGGATTCTGGAGACTCCCACTCCTGCATTGCCCACAGAGGAGGACAGAGTCCGTAGCACCTTCTTTCTGCCACAGGAAACAGCAGCCCACCCTGCAGGAGTTGGGGGAGGCCCTTTCTCCTCCACAGTAAGAGACGATGCCAGGCGGGTGAGTGGGGTAAATAATAGAACTCTCTCCTGCTCCAGGGAGGGTCAGAGCTTACTGGTGGCATCTGAGCATTGATGGAGAGGGCAGGGCTAGGCCTTACTTAGGGTAAAGCGTAGCTCGGCCTCCCTGAAGGTTTCTGTCAGCAAAGCGTGCTATCATCATGGCCACCACAAGGGTCTCTCTCCATTCTTGCTCTTCCTGGACCCCAAAAATGGTCATAGGCAGGTGGGTCCTTACGTTTCTCTCCAAATGTTCTTGATTTCAGGGCCGACCTTCCCACTCTGCAGGGATGCGGGCCAGAAAATGCACCGCTGCCCTGGCCTTGGACCCGGTCAGGGTCTCCACTGCACATCCAGGGGTTCTTCCTATGTCCTTGGGCAGTGGGTCCGTGGGGGGCTGCTGCGTGGAGGGGGTGAGTGGACTGGGTGCAGCGCGGAGGTGTCTCAGTGGGAAATAGAGGAACAAGTAGCTCCTGAAATGTGCATCTGAGCCTGCCCCTGTCACTATGGGATGGAAAACCACCCACAAGTGACTTGGAAGAACTAGCACTTGGTCCATTTCTCAAGAGTCATCCTGCGGAGGTTCGTTGGCCTTGGCTTCCACCTGCACCCACCACCGCCCTCTGTGCTGCTGCCTGCTTTGTTTTTTCAGAACATGCAGCCTGTCTGAACCCATACTTGCCACGCTGTCATATCTGCCTGTCTTTCCTGTTAGAAGCTAAGTCCCAGGAGGGCAGGGACTCCGCGCTATCTGCAGATGTGTCCCCAGCACCTGGGGCCTGACATGGGGCAGTGCTCGGTGGGCAGTTAAGGCGTGAGTTGTCAACTGAAGACTCCTGAGGTCCTTACGTTTGGAGAGGAGAGCTCTATTTCTCACAAAGCATTGCAGCTGCAGACAGCCATCCCGCAGGCTGGGGAGTGAAGCCCCCAGCACAGGCTGAGAACGTCCCCCCATTCCCCATTTTCAAGAAGTCATAGGAGGAGCATAAATACTTGCAAAAGGCGAAAATGCACAGGCACAACTGAACTTTGTGCCCCTTCATGGGTCACAGGTTCAAAAACTGGGGTGACAGCATGGTCCATGGGTAAAGTTTTCAGCCTCTAACGTGAAAAGGTGAAGCAGGGGGCATGAACACCCTTGGCACCATCCTCCAAGAGTCAGCCGGAACCGGTCCAGGGAGAGTGCTCAGGGTTTAGAAAGGGATGCCTGTGAAACAGGTGCACCATCACCCCAAAACTGCAAAGAGAGAGGAGAAGCCTGGTAGGGTTTGGCTGTGTCCCCACCCAAATCTCATCCTGAATTGTAGTTCCCATAATCCCCACATGTTGTGGGAAGGACCCGGTGGGAGCTAATTGAATGACGGGGGTGGTTTCTCCCGTGCTGTTCTCATGGTAGTGAGTAAGTCTCACGAGATCTGACGGTTTTGGAAGGGGTTTCTCCTTTTGCTTGGCTCTCAGTCTCTTGCCTGCCACCGTGTAAAACGTGCCTTTTGCCTTCTGCCATGATTGTGAGGCCTCCCCAGCCATGTGGAACTGTAACTCCATTAAACCTCTTTTTCTTTGTAAATTACCCTGTCTCAGGCATGCCTTTATCAGCAGCCATGAGAACAGACTCATACAAGGCCGGTGCTGGCCTCAGCTGGGTGGCTGAAGGCAGCAAACGAATGGGTGGCCCAGTCCTTGTTTTCCGGAGCTGGTTTCCGCCTCCTCCTCAGGAAAGCATCCTGGGAAAATGTTCATAAGAAGGGGGTTCACTGAGGGGTTGTCTGGCCTCCCGTCCCGCCCTGGCTGGGAGCCTTGTTTTTCAGGTTTCTCTGGGGTCCCCTTGGCTGAGACGGGGTCCATTCCGCTGGTTGAGGGGATTTTATTTTTATTTCTCTGAGTGAATCAACAAAGGACAAGCAAAAGAAGCAAATGGGCCTCATGGGACTGGTTTGTTGGTGACGCGGAGATGCCCGGGGGCAGGAGCGGGCCCTTCCACGTTGGTGTTGCTGCCTGAGAATGGGACCCCAGCCTGTGTGCTCAGCCCTCGGAGCCCAGTGTCCAGTCCCCCAAATCAATGACTGGAGGTGCATCCAGCATCCAGCAGGGTCCTGGTTATGGAGCAGGGGTTCAGCGGTGCTGGGCAGATGGATCTCAGAGTTCGCTGTGTCATGGGTCCTCTGAGATTCAGAGCATCCCTATGGAGGCCCCTGTTGTTTTGGTGAACTGAGAATTCACTCGTGTGAGCAATGCAGATGTGTTGCCTGTTATTTCCTGAGGACTGAGGTTACTATGGCAAGTGGCGAATTCAGAGAGGGGTAGAGACCAGGGGCCAACAGGGTGACTTTCCAGCCTTCTGTTCTTTCTGTGACTCTGAAATTGGAGCCAAGAAGAGTGTGCAGGCTGGCTTACAACACTGCACCCGGGGCCTGGGATGTGCCTCCCACAGATACCTCAACAACAGGAGATCTGAAGTCGGCAGCAGAGACCCCAGTTCACTGCCCTCTTCCTTTCCAGAGCAGCAAGTTTTGGCGTGCCCCTACCCAGTGATAGTGAATAAAGAAACAGGCCTGGCCTGGCTGCAGCTGCACACCTGGCCCTGCTAAGTGCTTGGCGGGCCTCAGACATTGCCACCCCACGGATACAGGTGGTGCTTTGCTACTGAGGAGCAGATCAGGGAATGCCTGCTGCATTCGGTCACCCTGACCGGACACCCACTGGACGAAACTAGCCCCAGCCCCGCTGCCCTTCCCTCCCGCCTCTCTTCCACCTCCGTGTGCCCCCCACTCCTTGGCCTCTGTGCTTCCTGCTTTGTGATGTGGTCTTCTGGAGTTAGCAGGAGGATAGCTATCAATCAAATGATTTCTGGAACTTGTGGGCAGCCCCTAGAATCTATTTTTTACAATACAAATAATTTTTTTTCATTCCCTAAACTATACCTAAAAGCAAAATGATGATTAGAACTCTCTGGGTTCGGCACAGAGTGAGAGCTTCAGTAGATGTGAACCATCCACTGCTGGTCCCGGGCCACACCTCACACCGAAGCAGAATGAGGGCTCTGGTTTCCGGGACAGAGCGGTGTCTGCTCGAGTCTGGTTCGGGCTGTGTGAGGCTCTCCTGGTCTCCGTTCTCAGAGGGCACAGTATCCAGCATTCAATTTGGGGCAGTGACCGTGTCAAGCTGTTGTGATCTGTATCCTCGTGAGCACTGTTGGATGAGGCTGAGTTTTCCACACAAAGAAGTTGCAGATGCCCGGGTGGGAGGGCACTCGGGAACCTACACCGCAGGGAAGAGGGGCTGGCACTCACTCATCAGAGTTTGCACGGGAGGGGAGGCTGCTGCAGGGCCTCTGATGATGGCAGCACTGGGGCCTGACGGCTGAGCATCAGGGCCAGGCACACCCAAGCGGAGCACAGCTGCACCAGGGCCTCTGTTATGTTTGTTCTGCTTCTTCTGGGACATCAGTAGAAGGGAGAACTACAGCTGGTAATGGTCCCAGTATTCACGGGGAGCCAGGCAGGGATCACAGCTGCTCCCAAAGTCTGTCCTCCCTGGCTTCCTGGTGCCTGAGTCAGCTCAGACATGAAGGGCCCAGAGGGGTCAGGAAAGAAAGGGTGTGCTGGGAAAGATAGTTGGATGGATAGTTGGATGGATGGATGGATGGATGGATGGATGGATGGATGGATGGATGTATGGATGGATGGATGGATGGACGGACGGACGGATGGATGGACAGGCAGGCTGGTAGGCAGGCAGGCAGACAGACAAATAGGTAGATAGATAGATGATGGATGGGTGGGTAGATAGATGGTTGATGGATGGGATAGATGGTAGGTAGATAGGTAGGTAGGTAGACAAATGGATGGATAGATAGATAAATAGATAATGGATGATAGATTGATGATGGATGGATGGATGGATGGATGGATGGATGGATGGATGGATGATGGATGGATGATCAATGGATGATGGATGGATGATGGATGGATGGATGGATGGATAGATAGATAGATAGATAGATAGATAGATAGATAGATAGATAGATAGACAGACAGATACATGATAGATAGGCTGAGACACCCGGAGAAATAGAGGTAGATAGAGAGAGAGACAAATTTTACTATAGGAGGAAGAATAGTGGTGAAAATTGCTACTTAACAACATGCTCCATAATTTATTAACAAAGATATTTAAATTATTTTAGTTCATTTAATTAAAACTAACATCTTTCCCTTTAGGCTCCCGGGAGAGCAGTGTTTGTTTGTTTGTTTGTGTCTGTTTACCTGTTTGCAGAGGCTGGTCTTGTATGTTATAATAAGAGTCAGATAGAAAATGGACACGTTCTCCCTGGCCATGCCACCCCGGTTATCAAACAGGAATGTCAAGCCCATTTTCCCAGCCCCGCCGGTGAGTGCCCCCAGACTGAGAGGCGCTGCTTCCACGCGGGAAGGTTCAGCTTCGCTGGGTCTCTGGTTCATCCCAAGCCAGGCTGTTTGCTCTCAATCATGTCTGCAGGTTTGTGGAGATTTCTCTGTGTTCAAAGAAGCGTTGGCATCTGTTTCTGTTTTCCAACCACACTATTAATATTTGTTCTAGTGAAACGTATCTTAAGATGGCGCCGTCAGTATTTCTTTAGTCAAAGGTGAGCATTGTGAACTGAGATTTCTGTAGAAAACTGACGGCGGAGTGTGCATGTAAGCAAGAAAGTCTCCAATGGACCGCGGTTCCAGGTCAGGGCTGGCTGACTGTGCTGGTTAGTTGCTTCTGTACTGCCCGGCTTCCTAGAACGTGCTGTCAAGATCTGTTTGACATTCTGTAACTCTTTCTCCAACAACAGCCTGTCTCCTCTGCTGACGGCGAACATGCCTCGGATGAAAGTTCATTAGTCTATTGAAACATTTCAGTTAATTGCAAAGCGAGAACCCAGAATTGTCAAGTTCATATTTCCATCTGTGCATGAGCATGGTAATAAAGAATTTTTTGGACAGGTTAATTTGCCTAAAATACCATGCAGTCAATCAGAGTAACAAAATTGTTGCTGCCTGCATCTGTCAGGCAGGGCTTTCATCACCGTCCTTCTCCGGGAGAACATCGCTGGCTCATACGAATTGGCAGAAATACAGCGCACAGGAGCATCAGCTGCAGAGGGAAATGTTATTCCAGAGCAAAGCACCCAACAGCTGGGCACTGCGCTAGCAAGGCTGGTTTATAGTTCAGGGTCTTTTTTGGAAGTAAAATATAGTCATTGAGACATAAGATGGCTTTAATATTTAATTCAGATTGTTGATACTATTTACATTTGTTAATTTTATATTTTACTTAATTTGCCACAGATGAAAACCCTCTTTGGAATGAAGTGTGTGTGCTTCTCTCTGAAGATCACTAATAAACATAGGTGTTTCATTTAAAAATAAAAACAGATGAAGTGCATAAACTATAATTATTAAAATGGGCTCCTGTCAAAGCTCTGTGTTCCCATCTATGCAGGAAGCGTGCTCTGCAGATCCCAGCAGCCAGTTGTTAATCTGTGCTGACCGCCTCACAGTTGCATCTTTTGCCCTATCACGGCAGGCCTCCTATTAGGATCAATACTCAAGGGTTGGCTGCTCACTGAATGCCAGGGATGTCATCCAGCAGCAGTACATGCCACAAAAGGAGAAGCTGGGTCACGATGCTCCATGTCTGTAACTACGAAATGCAGACTGCTCCTGGTGGCTGTATTTAAGGTGTCACTGCCTCCTCCCCACCTGTGTGTTTATGGAGTAATATGCTTATGGAAAGGACCTAGGTGGCCACTGGGTTTTATGCACGGGAACCACCTCCTTCCTCAGAAAGGGAGAGCTCCTGCTATGCACTCCCTGGGGCAAGTAGTTTGCTGAAAGTTGAGAGGTGTCAGTCTATCAGGCACACCCGGGGAGCCAGAAATGAGACATTTCTTGGATGGCTGGTGTTTGAGAAGCTGATGTCGGGACATGATGGAGCTTGGCTGCAGCATCCGAAGACCAGACACTTGTGGCCTGTGCCAAAGAGACTGACAGGGAGACAGAGGGACCTAAAGCTACCCCAGCACATGACCCAGGTGCTTGCTACGGAAGACTCAGCTGAAACTCTGCAAACAGAAAACATCAGTGATGGGGACAGCACGCCACTGGAGTGTGGTTTCCTGACCTCAGCACTTGGGATGGGGTAACTCTCTGTAGGGGCTACCCTGTGCATTGTGGGGTACTCACCTGCATCCGTGGCCTTTGCCCAGTAGATGCCAGTGGTACCCACCCTGCCCAGTTGTGATAGCCAAGACCATCTCCAAACATTGCCCTGTCCCCTTGGGACAGAATCGCCCCCAGCTGAGAATCCCTGCATTTGAGTTAGAAGGGACCCGAATCAGGGGATGTGGCTGCAGAGTTTAAGAGCTTCGCAGTCACGGGTGCTCACGGGGGGCCCAGGAGGCCTGGAGCCCTCACTTGGAAGCTGCTTGGGACAGTGGGATAAGCCTGGTACCAACATGGGCCACAATCAGTCATTTAAGACAGTCAGGGAGACAAACGGGAGGGTGCCTTAGAGGCAGAGGTTTATTTATTTATTTATTTATTTTATTTTATTTTATTGTTTTTTGAGACGGAGTCTCACTCTGTCACCCAGGCTGGAGTGCAGTGGTGTGATCTCGGCTCACTGCAAGCTCCACCTCCCGGGTTCACACCATTCTCCTGCCTCAGCCTCCCAAGTAGCTGGGACTACAGGCGCCTGCCACCTTGCCCGGCTAATTTTTTGTATTTCGAGTAGAGACGGGGTTTCACCGTGTTAGCCAGGATGGTCTCGATCTCCTGACCTCGTGATCTGCCCGCCTCACCCTCCCAAAGTGCTGGGATTACAGGCGTGAGCCACAGAGCCCAGTGAGGCAGAGGTTCGTTTAAAATAATGACATAGACGTGTGGGTTGAAGATGGATGCAGAGAAGTGGAGTTTCCAGATGAGGATATGGAGGTGGCAGTAGAAGGGCCTGGGTTCAAATATTGACCCTGCCTATGACAGCCACTGGCTCACCCCACCTGCCACGCCACACCCCACTCACCACACCGCGGCACCTGCTTTTTCCTTGAGCATCTGGGACCTCTGTCATCAGCAGACAGCTGCTGGTCTCCGTGGCTGCCTTCCTGGGGGAGCATGGTGACAGCTTCCTGTCTGGTACCTTTCCCCACCCCACTACGAAGCCCCCTTTCAACTCCCATTTAGAACAGTGACTGAAGGTGCTAATTTCACATTGTCTTCTTTATGTAGATTACACCTTCCGTTGACGCCTTCAGAAATACCATTACAATGAAAACAATTTCAAGAGCAAATTGAATGCCTAAAAAAGTGTAATTAAACCGTATAAAGGAGCCCACAGGGTCATCGGGAGCTAGACCCAGTGGCTGTGTTGTCTTTCCTGTACATGAGCATCATTTGTGGAAAGTGCATCACAGCTGATTTTGGGGGAGGTTCTGACATGTCACCACTCAGCCCTGGGGACCAGCCATCCACGGAAAAGGCTGGTTTTAGTGCATCACTAAGCGCAAAGTATTTCTGCAATCAGAAAATAAAAGTCACCCAGAATCTGCACGGGGAAGACACAGTCCCTAGAGTGAGGAACAGCGGATCCACCATCAGAAGCTGGTGTTCAAATCCGGCTCCAATGTTTCCTCACTCCGTGTCTTTGGACAAGCATCCTATTCTCTCTGGAGCTGCATTTCCTCCTCCGTGAAGTGAAGTGATGATGGTTCATAGTTCAGAAGGCTGCTAGAAGGATAAGACTCCATGACCCAAGCACCAATGTCCCCAAAGCCGTCGTGCTAAGCCATGCCCATCTGGGGACCTCCTCTCAGGAATCGGGAAGAGACTAACAGTTTCTAAGTGGCTTACTGAGAGAGTTCTAAATAAGTCTCACAATTTACTGTTCTTTCCCAATAATCATCCTGAAAGCCATAACAATGACTGTTGGACCCAAGGCATCCAATCACCAAATCCCAGCATCGTGCAGACATGGAGTCAGGGCTTCCTGGTCACTGAATTCCTCTCTGGAATCACAGATGCCCCCTGGGAGAGAGGCTTAGCTCACAGCAAGGAACCTGGCTGTCTCCCTTTCCTAGCTCCCCCAGAAGGTGATCCAGACAGGAGTGAGGATGTCTGAAGGGCTGTGTCCGCCAAATGGCATCCAAGGTCAGGCAGCCAGCAAGCCGAGCCTTGGTGGCCAAACCTGGGGAGGGAACCGAGATGCTCAGCTCGATGACAGTGACAAAGAGAGGAAAAGCCAAAGTCAACTTTGAGGCGCAAGAAGGTTTCAGAAGAAATGGCCCAGCGGCCCAGGGAAAGCAGTGGTGAATTCTCCGGTAAGGAGAAAACAGAGCCAGGTTTACAAAGAGCTGCAGGGCGTGTTTGCAGAAGGAAGAAGATTTGGGTAAGTCTGAGTTCTAGGGAGCTGACACTGGCATGGGGGATACTGCAGACCCGCTCGCAGAGCCCCTCACAATCTGCCAGATGCCCCTTGATCCCAGCAACACCATCTGCAGAACCCGCAGCATAGGAGGCCAGGAAACGGGTAGAGCAGTTGGCCGGGGCCACAGAGTAACTGGCAGGTGAGCTGAGCCCAGTTAATTATAATCACAGATACATTGTAAGGCCCAGAACCCAAGTTGAGCAACGGGGGCTTTTGTTTCGAGTCATGGGGCTGGGGAGATTCCTGGGCTTCTCGTGTTACCCTTTGAGGCTAAAGTGTCTAATAGGATGTGTAAGAATCCCCACAAAACTCACCAGGGCAGGATGAGAGGGAAGCGTCTCTCCCAGGCTGTGCCTGGAGCGTCTGTGAGGTCTCCAGAGGCACCTGGACCCAGGTGTGATCCTAGTCTGCTCACTCAACAGCAGGGAGGGAGAGGCGTTTCGAACAAGTTTGTTTCTCCGTGTATTTAATTAGTATATTCATTCAACATTCAAATATTTAAGGAGTTTTTTTCCTTCTCCATGACATCAGAAATCTCTGACATTTGCTGAACCAACTTGGCATCTTTATTATGGATTTGGATGTGAGGCGTCCACAGTTTTGAGCAGTCTGTGTGAGAGTTTGTTCCAAAAAGCGTATGTGGGAGTCTGAAGCATGACAAACACAGGGCTATATTCGGGTCAGGAATAATGATCATCTGCTTATCATGAGAACCAAATATCAGCAGATCAACGAAAACAAATCTCAAAGCAGTGAAAACAACATGATTTTAAAGAGGAAAATCAGAGTTTTTAAATTTTGTTTTTCAGGATTGTTTTTAGACTTGGTTGTATGAGCAGACACTGTTCAGATGCTCGCAGCCTCCACACTTCACAAAATTAATATTATAACAGACCCAAGAATTTTCATCATGGGTTCATCTTCTGAGCCCCGTGTTCACCTTCAGCAGAGGGCAGTTATACCACATCACCTGCACTTACCCGATAAGGATGCCAAGGCTCAAGGAGACTGTGACCTACCAGGGTCTATGGCTGAGCTATCACTTGGCCCGAGTTTTCCAGTCGCACATCATGTGACCTTGACCTCTCTTCCCACCTCGTAGGGTTGCCGTGAGGATCCAACAGGACCTGGCCAGTCAGCAAGTGCTGCACCCACATTAGCACCCCTGCTGAGTGCTGGGCTGGCATGGGCCATTCACTGCACAGCGAGGCACACTCAGCCCCTGCAATATTTGAGCACTTACCATGTGTCTGGCAGAGTCTCGGGTCCAGGGGTTGTAGCAGGGAACAGAAGAGACCAAGCCCCTGCCCTTGGGAAGTGGACGTTCTAGAGGTGGCAGTTGGAGAGTCGGTAACCAGGAGTGAACTGTCGACTGGGTCAGGGAACAGTGGAGCGGGCCAGGGGGTGGGAGTCAGTTTTAAATGGGGCGTCAGAGCAGAGGGAATCAGCTGGAGATGACCTCTGCACCCTCCAAAGACCACCTGGAACTACAGAGGCCAGTTTCACTGGTCTCATTGCACTCTCATCTGTGTTTTCTATCTGGCCTTGATGTGGGGGCATTACTTTGGGCTCATGAGCCGAGAATGTGTGTGTGTGTGTGCACGTGACTTTCAGAAGCGGAATGAGAAGCACACCCGTGTTCCCGAAGTCAGTACGTTGTGGGGGGCGGGGGCGGCACAGAAGGGGTTAGAGAGGATGGATGGGTTTGCTGCTTTACAACAGGGACAGGACAGAAGCTCCTCCGTGAGTTGGCCAGCGCCTGGCCTCGCCAGTCCATTCTGCTGGGTCAGGCCTTTTTTCATGCCCAGGCTTAGCTAACATGAGCAGCAGGTCTGCTCCTGCACCAGCCCAGCAGCAGGTGGTCACAGCCATAGACAGCTTGGTTGCTCTTGTGGAGTGAACAGGAAGTAATGTGTAACTTTTCGCCCCCGCCTACAGATTTTAGAATGATAGGAAGGCAGACATTGTAACCTAGAGCCTCCTGAATTTTTTAAATTGCACTTGAAGGGTCAGAAACACTGAATTCAGGCTAGTGAATGAGCAACTCTAGCAAACATGTTTGTTTTCTGACCTTGCCTCCTGGTTCTTTGGGAGCCACTGAAAATCAGGGCTTCAGAATCCTCTTCCGGATCCTGTAGGAGGGTGGACCCTACCCTGGCTCACACGGTGATGAGAAGAGCCTCAGCTCCGATTGCTGAACCAGACAAGCTTTAAGGGGAAAAAGTCAGAAGAAGCGTGTTTTGGAGGAGGGTGGGTGGGTGCTGAGAAAGGCCTATCAGCTCAGCGGCTTCTGGCGGCAGCATGAGAGGGGCACACGCATGATGCATTCTGTCTGGACACAGGTCGGAGGACCCGTTCCAGGGGTGTGTCCTCTGGGGATCAGGCCAGTGGCTCAATCAAGTTGAGCAAACCGGGGAGCCATCTGTGCTGGAAACCTGACTGTGCCAGGGCTCCGCCTAGCACTTCCCAGGGTGTTGGTGGCACTTAGGTGCCAGTCCGCCTGCCAGCTTCAGGCCCATGGGACAGCAGGGACCACTCAGGTCTCCCCCTTCGCACTGTGAATGCTCGAGACATTCTCTGCTCATAGTCTGGGGTGGGGACCTCGGTGCTCTGTGGGGTGTTCTGCAGCCTCCCCGCCTCCACCCCCGGGGGTGCCAAGAGCACCCTGCCACTAATGTGACGATCAAAAAGGTCACCAGACATCCCCAAGTGTCCCCTGCAGAGCAGATGTGCCCCCGTGGAGAGCTCTTTGTGTCGACCGTGACTGCTTTCTGTTTTTATAAGTGGGGAAGCGGACGGGCAGAGAGGGCACCCCAGGAAGGTCCCTGGTGTGCTTGGTAGAGTTGAGGCCCCCTGGTTGGGACAGCAGAGCCCCCTGACTTGATTTGAGGCCCAGGCACTTGCTGTCATGCAGGGGCGTCCAGACAGCCGGCCTGGTGCAAGACCCCTTTGATGTGGAGGAAGGTAGGCTCCTGCCTGCTAGGGCGGTTCTGTGAGAGGCGGCCATTTCTAGCCTTTCGTCCTTTCCCCTTTTGGGTCGGTGTCCCCAGCGAGGCGCAGGACTTGTTCTCATCCCTCGCTTCCCTGCAGGCTGGCCCCCGCCTGGGCCCCTGGCCTTCCCCGTGGCCTTTCAGGGGTCTGTACCCCACCTCCTCACACAGCACAAAGCCAACATGCCCAACCAGGAATTCCCACCTCACGTCCGTGGCCCAGCCATTCTGTGTGGGGATGCGTGGGCGCAGCCCTGGGGAGGCCGGGTTTCTTCTGGCATCGCCGCGGGCCTCCTCCTCCTGCAGACCCAGGCCCCAGAGCCCGTGACTTCCTGAGCTATTTGTGTTTCATTCACATGTGTGGTTTCCTCCTCCCGGGACCCCCGGCTGCTGCATCGGCCCGAAAACACCCACAGGGGCTGAGCTCTTATAGAGATGGTGCCTGTCTGCCATGCCACGGTTTTCCTCACTGCCGCCCCCACCCCTCTGCACATGGAACCGGGCACCCCCACCCCTGCGCTCGGCTGGTCACTGCTCTGTCAAAGCGACTTCCTCAGGCATCGCCTGTCTGCAGCTGGCCTCCCCACTGCACTTTGGGTTTGCCGGCTCATTCATTCATTCATTCATTCATCTGCTTGCCCTTGTAAGCCTGGCTTTACAAACTCATATTTTCTTCACATTCATTAAAGGCGGAGAGCAGGAGGCAGAGCTCCTGCTGCCAGGATCCCAGGTGCCCTTGCTGCTTTAGGAGAATGCCGTCCACCAGGCAGCAGGGCCTCCAGCCCCACAGGCCGGCGTCCAGAGTTTCTCCGGGTCCTGGGGGGGATGGCCCGGGTGCACCCCGCCCAGCGGGTCTGTTGAGTGCAGCTGCCAGGCTAGACTCATGCCCACTGTCTTGGGATGTCACACAGAGGCTTGCAGCCAAGAAGACAGAGCCCGCCCCCCAGCCCTGCCTCTGTATGCCAGGTCCTCTCTGGACACCAGCCACATCATGGGCACCGATAAGTGTGTGGGGACATGAGGAATGGATGATGGGGCCCTCTCCTTCCTGGCTGGCACATTCCTTTAGGGTAGGATGGTGTCTTTCACTTTCATCTCTCATCACCATCCCTGGCCGTGCGCAGCATACAGTGGGGGCTTGATTAATGCTTAATCAGTGTGTGCTGGCAAGTACCTCTCAGCCAAGGCATCTTGCAAGCTTCCCAGGCTCTCTCTGCGGGAGCCGCCTCTGATCTGCACAGGCAGGCCGGAGCTTGGCTGTGCAGGTTCAGCTGCAGTCCCCAAAGCAGCCGCCGCCTTGCACAGCCTTCTTCAGGGAGAGCAGAAGAGGGGAGCAGTGGAGAGCAGAGAGGGGCCGGGAGGGGGCGCGTGCTTGTCTTGTGAAGCAGGTCAGAAATGGCCACTGGAAGGCCAGGCGGTACAGGCCAGGGAGCCCCCTGTGGCTCTGTGCACCCAGCCCAGCCCCCCAGCCCGAGCCCCCCAGGAAGTCTCTGGCCAAAGGCTTTGACTCCGGCCAGAGCCCCTTGGAGCAGCCTTCAGGGAGAGCTGGAATCGGATGTTCTGACAGCTCACTGATGCCAGAAATGAAATAAAAAAAATAATTAAGAGCTTGGACTCCAAAGGTCTAGGGATTAAAATTCCCCAAGGCAAAAATGAGCTGTAATCAAAGGAATGGTGGGCTGTTATCTGTCCTCCACACTTGTCGCCCTGGCACATGTGGTTGGCTTTAATTATTGATATTTCTTTTTAAGTTAAAGATGAATTTGAGACAGCGGCGAACTTGGAAGGTTTATCTTCCAATTACAGGGAAACCTGTTAATAATGATCACTTAAGGCAGCCACGGTTTTTCCGGCCTTAACAGAGGTGGCCAGAGCCATGAAGAAGAATCCAGGAGCCCCAGACAAGCTAGGCTGCCATGTCCCTGCCAAAAACTGTCCGCGTGGCTCTCTGCCCCCATGGGAAGGTGCTTGGTGCCTGGTGTGTCCAGGTTCCATCCTCCCTGTAGCCTGGAGCCTGAGCCTGATGTGGCCCCTCCCTTAGACGGTCTTCTGGCCTCTGCAAATGGAACCAGCTGAACAGGAGGCAGCGGGTGAGGGTTAGGGGGTCCCTTGTGACTCAGCGCAAGGAGTCAGGGAGACATGACCTGCGGCTCGGAGGACAGATGACTGCCTTGTCCCAGCTTTCCACCTCTGCCTGGGCTCCGAGGTGGTGCGAGGCCTCTCACATTGCTCCCTGATGCCCAGGGAGACTGGCAGAGGCAGCATCAGCCCCAGAAGGTGCCGCCGCTTACAGCCATGAACACAGGATGCAGAGCAGTGCTGGGAGGCAAATCCACCCCAGTCCCTCTTGGACCTCAGCCACCATCCCCAGACAGCCCAGCCAGGTGCCTGCGACCCGCCAGTTATGCCTCAGTGTGTGTGCAGTGTGTGTTGCATCCTCCTATCACTTCTGTACTGTGACCTCATGGCCGTACCCGGTACACCTGGGGGTAGGACTTGGGCTTGGAGAGTCTGCCTGGGTGCCCGCTCACACCAGCTATCAGGGCCCCAGGACGCTCTTGACTACTGGCAGCAGCGAAGGGCGAAGTGTTGGAGAGCCCCAGGACTCTGCACAGTGGAAACCTGCGTGGCCAGGGCTTGTGGTTTAGCTCAGCATGGGACGCTCAGCCAGGCAGGTCAGGCAGGGCCTTGGTTCGGGGCTCACACCTGCTGGAAAGGGCACGGCCGCACCTGCAGACCCCTGGCTGTGGGATCCAGGCTCCCCGTTTTGCATTGCTGTTGCATGGGGCTTCAGCGCCTTCCTCCTCCTGCGGAAGGAGTCACAGTTGGTTGGAAATTAGCTTATATTATGATTTAAAATTCTCCCAGAGTCCAAGACATTCCAGGATCCCAAAGTTAGTGTTGGCAAGAACTGACTTATGGATTGTAATTCTTGGTCAGGTTCAGATCCTCCCTGATGCCCATTTGAAACAGAAATGACTGACTGGGTAGAAACAGGTAGAAAACAGGGTTCAGTTACTCATTCACCAAACCCTTTCAGAGCCCTCCAGGTGCTGGGACTAGGGGTACAGCATGAACAGGGCCCTTGCTACGTTTCTGTGCCTGTGGGAAAGTAGACAGGTGAAACCCATAGTTACTGACAAGGGAGACGCAGGGTAAGAAGGAAGTGAGCAGGGACGGGAGGTGGGTGTGCCCCAGGAAAGCCTGGAGGGCCTCTCTGAGGAGGTGACATTGACCGAGGAATGAGACGAGCTCTAACGTGTGAGGACAGAGGAGAATCTGGAAGTTCCCAGTGGTCCGCAGTTCTGCCTACTGAGCACCGCTCTGTCCGAGGTGTTTAAGGTGGGACTAGGGATGCACAGGGGAAGCATAAGACAGCCTGGCTCTCCTGGAGGCCCCGGCTCTCCCACTGTGATGGCTGCTGGGCGTTTGTCTGTGTTCACTTTGCACGTCACCGTAGCGCTAGGGACGGGAAGCTGTCCTGTTTGGAAGAAAACCATGGACTGGAGCCAGGGCTTCAGGTTCAGTGGGGCCTGGTTGCTCTTTTCATAGTGGGGCCATGGCCGGGCGCAGTGGTTCCCATCTGTAATCCCAGCACTTTGGGAGGCCGAGGCAGGTGGATCACCTGAGGTCAGGGGCTGGAAACCAGCCTGGCCAACATGGCGAAACCCCTTCTCTACTAAAAATACAAAAATTAGCTGGGCGTGATGGCGTGTGCCTGTAATCCCAGCTACTCGGGAGGCTAAAGCAGGAGCATCGCCTTAACCTTGGGGACGGAAGTTGCAGTGAGCCGAGATCACGCCACTGCTCTCCAGCCTGGGTGACAGAGCGAAACTCTGTCTCTAAAAAAGAAAAAAAAAAAAAAAAGAGTGAGGACCAGGACTCTGCATTCTCAGGTGCACCCCTGAAATTCTGACTCAGGCTCCGTGAAACACCCCTGAGGAGCACCCTCTTGGCTGACTTCTGCCATTGTCTGCCGCAGCAGTTTTTGCTCTACTGTGAAGTGGCTGAAGGTGTGGACAGCAGTGGGGGTGGCATGCGTCCTCCCGGCTGGTAGTAAGGGAAGGAGCCCTCGGGAGGCGTGTCCTCCCTTGCAACTGTGGACCACAAGATGGCGCCTCCCCACCCAGCCGCTGCCATAAGGAGCCAGGTGTGGCTGGAGCCACACAAGTTATTTCCATCTGTCAGTGGAGCACCATCCAGTGTGTTGTGAAGGCTGCACAGGTGGCTGTCAGGCTCTGCTGACACGTCAGATCATCCGGGATGTGCTGGCACGCACACATGTAGGCTCCTGTGGTGTGCACAGCCCACCGGGGCAGGCTCTGAGTTTGCATGCTTGAGTTTGGAGTCTCCACTGGTGCAACCTTCAGAAGAAACGCTTCTGGGGCAGAGAGCGAAGCACAGGGCACATGTGTTCAGTGCAGGCTGTGAAGGAGCGTGTTGGGATGGGGCTTGTTTGCTTGGAAATAGAAATTCAACTGGAGGCCTTGCCCTGCCCGTCTGGAGTGTGGTTCCTGAGCTGTGCCCTTCACAATCCCCCCTGCATCACCACCAACAATCGACCCTGTGCTTTTCAGCAAAACAATGTCACTGATCCTTCCAACTCTCCACCAGGCGGTGCCAGGATAAGTGTGACCCTCATCCCATTAAAGGATGGAAGCATCATTAACACCAGACCTCTGGGAAATGACCCTTGTGCCAGGGAGGCTGAAGGGCCCCTGGAGGCATGCCAGCCAGGCTTTCCTCTCCCAGGCTGGGAGGTCTCTCTTTTGTAGAGGCAGCCCCCACTCTACCCTCCACCCACTCGCCCATGTGTCTGCTCACATCCGTCCATCTCCCCACCTCTCTTTCCATCCCCCCACATACCCACCCTTCCTCTCCTCTCATTTAACCCATTTACCTAACAAGCTACCAACCAGCCACTCACTCATTCATCCTTTTACCCATCACCCATTCATCCATCTACTCACCCAGTGACCTGTCTGCATATCCGTACTCCCCTGTGCACCACCCACTTCCTCTTCCTCTCCTCCTCTTCCCACCCTCCCAACCACTCCTCCATCCACTCACCCATCCACCTATCCATCAACTTACCCATCGGTTTTGCATTGTCCCGTGATCTCTCTGTACATCTTCTTATCCTCCCATACACCCCTATACTCACCCATCTATCCTCCCATCCATCTACCCATCTATCCTCCATCTGCTCTTCCATTCATCCATCCATTCATCCAGCCATCTATCTCTTCATTCATTCATCCATCCATCTATCCATCCACCCATTCACTCATGCATCCTCCCATCCATCCACTCATGCATCCAACCATCCATTCATCCATCCATCTCTTCATTCATTCATCCATTCACCTATCCATCTATGCATCCATCCATCTACCCACCCACTCATGCATCCAACCATCCATCCTCCCATCCATTCATCCATCTATCCATCAGTTTATTCACCCATTCATCCTATCCATTCACCCACGTATCTTTCTACCCTTCCACCTATCTGTCCATCTATCCATCAATTTATCCACCCATTCATCCCATCTACCCATCACCAAGTTCCAAACTATGTAAGGCAGCCTAGATCTTCCCAGAGACCATCTATCATGGTGGTGAAAAGCATGGTTTCTGGAAGCAAGGGTGAGTTGTACAACCTTCCTGCACCTCAGTTTCTTCATCTGGGGAAGGAAGTGACAGCAGTACCTGCCTCTTGGGGTTCTGGTGAGAACTGATGAGCCCATAGATGTGATGGCCCTGCACAGAGCTGGTTCCAGGGCTGGTGCTCAGTGATGTAACCTGCAGTTAATGTGCACTGAGTGCCGTCTCCCTCCCAGCTGTCCATACTGTGCTCTGTAAACACAGAGACATCTGATTGCTCTCAGAAACATGAGGGCTTTCTCTTGTTTAATAGCAGGAGGCTCTGGTGGAAAATCCCAGTTCAGATTTTAAAACACCAGCGCCAATCCCAAGTGAGTTTTCAAGGCCAGTTCTGCTTCTCTCTGCAAGTGAAACCTACGGCAAGTCAGTGTTTCAGACCCAGCCAAAGCCCGGTTTTTCCATCTCTAACAGGGAGGTGCTGTTATCTACCTGACCCAACTCAGTGGGTTGTTTAGGATTCAATGAGTGACACATTTCATGAAAGGGCTCCGCAAACTGTAAAGCTCTGTAAGCAGCTCAGGGCATGGGCCCCCCACAGCCACACGGACAGGTACAGCCTCTTGGCCCTGCATACCCCTCCTTCCTGTGTGTGGACAAAGATGGGCTCATTTATGCACTAAACACACAAGCAGCACCTCCCGAGTCCCCAGAAGGGATGGTGAAACAAAGGGAGGATAATACAGTCCCTTGGAGCTCGGGGAGGTGCCTAACGCCATGACAGCTCAGGCAGGGGGCGGTCACCCCTCACAGCACCCCACACCGGTGACCCTCACTTCCACTGAGTGTTCTCTGCACCCATGGATCTGCAGCTTTAAAGCAACAATGCCCAGAGGCTGCGGGGCAGGACATCTACCTGGGATCCTTGGGGGCTGGAGCAGCCTTTGCAGGAAGCATCTGGCTGTGGCCTCCTGTGCCCATCGCAGCAATGTGTGTGCAGCACCCGGCACTCCTGGGCCGCCCCTGCCATTGCTGGGAGCTTTTCTCCCACTGTGGTAAACTACACTTAACATAAGCGTTCGTTTTCAGAGCTCTGCGGCGTTAGTGTATTCACACTGTTGTGCAGACATCACCACCAGCCTCCTATGGAATTCTTTTTCCCAAAATAAAATTCTGTCCCCATTAAACACCAACTTCCCATTTCCCCTCCCGCCAGGCCCTGGCAACCGCTGTTCCACTGTCCATTTCTGTGATTTTGACTGCACTATGCTCACATAAATGGAACCTTATAATAATTGCCCTCTTGTGACCAGCTTATTTCACTTAGTATGATAATGTTCTGAAGCGTGTGTCGGAATTGCCTTCCTTTGTAAGTCTGAGTGGTTGCCATTCTGTGTAGAGGTGGCACTTTGCTTCTGCGCCTGTCTGCCTGTGGACACTGGATTGGTTGCAGCCATATTTTGGTGATGTGAACGGTGCTGCTGGGAGCGTGGGGTGCAGACCTCTCCGGGTCCTGCTTCCTGTTCCTTAGTATGTCTGCTGAGAAGTTGAATTGCTGGACTCGGCAGTAACTCTAGGTTTAATTATGTAAAACTGTAGGTTTAACTCCAAGCTGTTTTCCACAGAAGCCTCACGGTTCCACATCCCCACCAGCAATGTGCAGGGTCCTCTTTCTCCCAATTCTTGCCAATACTTGTGAATGTCTGTTTTTTGTTTTTTTTTTTTTTTTGAGATGGAGTCTCGCTCTGTCGCCCGGGCTGGAGTGCAGTGGCCGGATCTCAGCTCACTGCAAGCTCCGCCTCCCGGGTTTACGCCATTCTCCTGCCTCAGCCTCCGGAGTAGCTGGGACTACAGGCGCCGCCACCTCACCCGGCTAGTTTTTTGTATTTTTAGTAGAGACAGGGTTTCACCGTGTTAGCCAGGATGGTCTCGATCTCCTGACCTCGTGATCCGCCCGTCTCGGCCTCCCAAAGTGCTGGGATTACAGTCTTGAGCCACCGCGCCCGGCCGAATGTCTGTTTTTTTATAATCGCCATCTTGAGGATCGTGAAATGGTGCTGGGGCTTTTTGCCAATATGACCAACCCAGTCACTGCCCCTGGGAGAACGATGACTTGGCTGCTACAGGCAGTGTCCCCTCATCCATCTTGTGCCCAAAAGGGGCTGGCAGAGGGAGGGCCTTTTGCCTGCATTTTGAAGGCAGACCTTGAGGGTCTCAGCTGGCTCTTCTGTGTCCACCCCATGTTCTGTTTGGCTGCAGGCATCCCCATGGTCCCTTGAGAAGGACAGGGTACAAGTGAATGAGGGGTGGGCAGGGGCCCAGGGGCCGGGCAGCAGAGGCAGGGCTGTCACCAGCAGAGAGGGCATCCCAGGGAAGCTGCTTGGGAATTCTGGGGGTTGGAGCAGGAGGAGGAGGATTCTCTGGGGACTGACCAGCTTTGCACACACTTGCCACCCACTTCTGCCTGAGCACTAGGGCTGCAGGCATGTCTTCCTGGTCCGCGCCTGCCCCCGGGATCTCCCCACTGTGCTCCCAGAGCCTGCCCCGCACCCCATGGCTGGTCCTGCTAGACTTCAGAGCAGGGGGCAGGACACAGGCCTCAAAGCTTTGGAAAGTGACTTAGAGGCAGTGGGGACTTCCCGCACTCTTCCAAGGAGAGGCAGAGTGCATTTTCCTGAGCCCCAGGAAGTGTGGCCGTGACAGCAGCAGGCCCGAGTCCTCTCCAGCCCGAGGCAGGCAGGATGCTGGTGGCTGGGCCTACTGATGAATGTGGGGGGCTCCACACAAGTGATGAATGCGGGGGGCTCCACACGAGTGATGAATGTGGGGGGCTCCACACGAGTGATGAATGCGGGGGGCTCCACATGTGTGGGGTCCACCGTGGGTCATTCTTCTGAGTTTTTCCTCATCTTATTTCCAATACAGAAAGCTCCCCCTGCCCTTCCTTTGGCAACTGGGCTAATGGCCATTGTCGAATTTTTTAGGCAGTTTACCCTCTGCGGATTCGCTTCTCTTTAAACTTCAGACCATGAATCGCATAAGAAAAAGCGCTCCTAGAGCCTCTAAATGGAACGTGGCGACGGCAGAGCCCTTGTGAAAAGGCAGAAAGTGGCTCCTATTTAATCTGGGAGAGTTTGGCTCCAATCATTAAAAATGAAAGAGAGAAAAGAAGTTTCTTTTTAAGAGAGAGACCTGCTAGGACTCTTTTTCCATTAATAAGCCAAGTGATTTTTAAATGAGGATCTTTGTTTGAATACTTTGTTTTATCATTTACCAACTAAAACGGAACATCAATCGCTGTTCCCGTCGCGGGGCTGTCCCGAGGGGCCCTGCTGCCTTTTGCTCGTCTCCGAGCCAGCGAGCACGGCCTTTTGTCCATCTTTGCGAGGCGCTGGCCGCTCTTCCACAGGGCTTTCAGCCCAGCTGTGGCTTTGGATGGAAGGCAGGAGACGAGGCCGCCAGTCCCACCCGCTCCTCTTCTCCCAGCTCCTGGAGGCTCGGAGCTCCACGCCCTCCCCTGATGCGCCGGACTCCTGAGTTGTTCTGTCACTGAGAAGCACCGGGTGCCTGAACCCCAGAGGGAAGCCCAGGGAGCCTCCCCAGGGACGGCAGAATGCCAGGCTTTGCAGGAAGATTCCACAGCTAAGCCGCATGGAGGGCGGCTTGCTGGGGGCTCACCCTCCCTGAGCTGCACCAGGGCCGGGCCACTCACCTCCCCTGACGGTCCCCTGCAAAGACTGCAGCAGCCTAGGCTAGAGGCCTCTGCCGGTTCTGATCCACCCCTTGGCGTTCAGAGATCACCTGGACTCCAGTCCAGCAAAGGTTCCTGGGTCCATTCGGGGGAAGGCAGGGGAGCCTCGGTTTGGGGTTTTTGTTTTGCTTTGCTTTGCTTTTTGCTTTTGTTTGTTTTTCTTCAAGTTCTGCTTTTTAACTTTTTATTTTGAAATATATAATCATGATTCATGGAGAGTTGCAAGGGTAGCACAGGAGTCCCAAGAACTCTCTCCCAGGAAAGGGGCACTAGGAAGCTAGTGAGGGGATGCGCATGTGTGTCTGACTCTGCCTGGATTTGTTTAACCACGATCAGGCTGCACAGCTGCTCCCATGGCCAGAGAGACCTCCCCTGTCCCTGCCCCGAGCTGAATCTGATTTGCTCGGTGCCCACCCTGGATCTCCTCTGAGGGGATCTATGAGGCCGAACCTCCCGGTGTGAACGTTGGAGGCGCCCTTAAGAACTGCCTTGGTTACCTGCTTTTACCTGAAGCTGCAGCTCTTTCTCACCACAATGTCTCAGCGCTTGGCAGTAACTCCAAGAAGCTGTCCTGTCACTGTCCTATGTCAGCTTTTCTGTGAATTTCACCTTCTTTTCTTTCTCTTTTCTTTTTTATTTTTACTTCTACTTACTTTCTTCGTGTCATACTCCCATTCTCCCTTAACAAGCATCTAAACCGTATAAAATATTAGCTTTGTTCTCTTTCAGCATAAAGCATCTGTGACATGATAAGAAAAATGATATGAAAATATGGCTGGGCGTGGTGGCTCACGCCTGTAATCCCAGCACTTTGGGAGGCCGAGGCAGGCGGATCACCTGAGGTCGGGAGTTCGACAGCCTGGCCAACATGGTGAAACCCCGTCTCTACTAAAAATAAAAAATTAGCCGGGCATGGTGGTGGGTGTCTGTAAGCCCAGCTACTCGGGAGACTGAGGCAGGAGAATAGCTGGAAGGAACCCAGAACCAGGAGGCAGAGGCTGCAGCGAGCCAAGATCATGCCACTGTACTCCAGCCTGGGCAACAAGAACAAAAATCCCTAAAAAGAAAGAGAGAGAGAGAGAGAGGTCGGGGAGTGAGATCACAGACAAGACATGAGGCTATTTAGGAAGTTGAAAGACAGCCAAAAATATGAAAAAGAGCAGCATCCACTATAGACAAGTGGAAGGGGCACGCATCGTTGAGGGAAGGCCCCACATATAAGGTGCTGATCCATGGCTCTCCTGCCCCTCCACACTTTCTTCCTGATCTCATGGCACCCCGGAGTAAATACTTACCTCGATGAGTATTTCCTGCTCACCACTTTCTGGAAGTGATTGCTGAATGAATGAATCCTAAAGGAGAAAGGAGATTGTGCTGTGACTTTCTAGGGAGAGTGTGTCCTGGCAAACAGGAACCCCTTGTGTTCTGTAGAATATCCTAATGGATTTGAATACGGCAAGGGTGTTAAAAGCAAAGGAGAACTGCTGAGATATGAAAAGAAGAGCAGGAAGCGTTTTGAACTCTGGGGGACACTTTGGAAGGAAGTACGATGGACAGAGGAGAGCTGGGAGGGCAGCCGGGAGACACGGAGACCAACAATGGGAAGGGGCCTGGTAGTTCCCAGGGGACTGGATGAAGAACCTGGTGAAATAGAAAGATGCCTGTCATTCAATTTGAGGCACAATGTGCACGTAAACCTTTCCTTCCTTCCTCTCTGCCCACATTGTGAGTTAAATCCTTTGAAAATGGGTTGGTTTCTGGTTTTACTTCGACATCTGGGTAGAGGCAGTGCAGAACAGAGGTGCTCTATGGGAGATGGATGGATGACGGATGGGTTATGGGACAGAAGCAAAGGTGACCCTGAAAACTGAAGCACCCTGAAAATTCCCCAAGATCTCAATGAGACTTCAGATTCTACACAGTGTGGGGTAGGGGATTGAATCCAGCTCAGGTTCCAGGGACACACGGAGGCCAATAGTCACTCATGGTGTTGTCATAACAGAATGAACGACGCCATGTGGAGGGCAGCCAAGGCCACCTAGTCATGTTCATCAAATGTCAGTCCCTGTTATTACTGCTGGTAGAATGAATAAACGTGTGCATAAGTGAATGACGGAGAGAAAGAAAGCGGCAGCATCCGCCAGTGTACAGGATAAGCGACGTCCCACAGTGTCCGGCGACGGTTCTGAGGTGCGTGCAAGGTGGTGAATTGAAAATGTAGCACAGCATGGATGTATCATGTAGGACCTGCCCCTACTTCAGTGGTGGTAATCTGTGCAATTATAGTCTGTGCTTGTTACATGCCCACCATTCTACGGAGCTTTCCAGGGCATTCTCTGCAATGGTCCTCTTTTGGGTGGGGGGGACAAACGTCAGACTGGCAGACGCTGACTCCCTCTGCCAGCAGGGCAGCTCAGCGTGGCCAGTGCCGTTGAAATAGTTGATTTCTTGCTTCGATGGTGTTAGATGGCTGCTCTATCATTTCCTTGGTATGCTTGCTAATGTTCAATGCTTACAGTTCCTAGCCTGGAAGAAAATCATTTACGATATTAATTTCTACACATGACCTCTTGAAAGAC
Source organism: Piliocolobus tephrosceles (assembly GCF_002776525.5). Taxonomy (NCBI): domain Eukaryota; kingdom Metazoa; phylum Chordata; class Mammalia; order Primates; family Cercopithecidae; genus Piliocolobus; species Piliocolobus tephrosceles. The sequence continues at coordinate 34,380,742 of NC_045453.1, forward strand.
GTGATGAAAGCCTTGCCTAAGAGATCATCTTGATGGGAGCCGGAGTGTAACATGACTGTGGGGTGGAAGGGATACATCGCAGCAGTGCTTGCCTGCACACAGGCCCTGACTGCACAGTTTTAAAGAGAAAGAGGCTGTTTCCCTAGCCTGGGTCTCCTCTGGCTGTTTATATTCTTAACGCGGTGCAGAAGGCTCGAGCTTTGTGGGAACTCTTGAATCTGTGAACAGCATCTTTACTTCTTGGTAGGCTTTAGGTCAACTGGCCAATTATTTTATGCCCTTTTTATATTGAGAATGAACAGAAAATTGTCTGGCAATGAAAATGCCCATCGTTGTCATCTTGGAGCCGATGTGTCAGATGCCGAACCCAAACCCAGCTCTGCTTTGTCATAATTGCCTTCTGTTCAGTTTTGAAGTAATTACTTTCTTATAGGAGTTTTGTTGTTTTATCGTCGTGGATAGTTCACTTGGGAGAACTGATGGGAAAAAGAAAGCCATAGATCTGGCTTCCCCGTGAAGCTCCGCAGCTTCTGATGGTTAGTGGTAGATTTTGATATAAAACCCCAGAGAAAATAGCAAGACCTCTCTCACTGGAGGAAGGCGTGCACTCAAAGTCGTTGACTCTTCCTGGTCTTTGTGAATTATCAGCAGGGAAACCCAGGCCAGCCTTGCTGCCCCGGGAGACTGGAAGCCAGCTCAGAGAGCGCGTACAGCAGCAACGTCACACACCTCGGCGGCCTGGCCTGCGCGGACACAGGGGCCCCACGCCATCCAGATTGCATGAGGGCCCCAGCCTCAGAGCTGAATGTGCACGTGCATAAATGCGAATCTGACTCAGAAGACAAGCATGCAAGTAGACACATTTTCCGAGTGTAGACCAACCACCCAGTCCTGTGCTGGCTTCTGGGGCCCATGAGGGGGCTGCCGCTGTTCCGGGGGATTGGAGGAGAGTTTAGAGAAGGGGAAGAGCTGTTGTCATGCGAGGGGGATACCGCCACCATGATGAGACAGGTGAAAATAAATCTGTAGTTTGGAGTCCAGGTCACACCCCTCAAGGAGGAGAAGAGGATGCTTTGAGATGGATTGGAGATAGATCTTTAAGAGTCAGCAGGAATGTGCTGGTGGAGAATTTACAGAGCAGCCTTGAATCCATACGTGATTTTCCTACTGATAGAAAATTCTGCTTTCATCACCCAGCAAACTCAGCAGAGATTAATTAAACATGAGACACTGATTAATGTTTGAAGGGTAGCAGGAGTGTGGGCTACGCTGTTGGTCTGTCTTTGGGCGATTCTTGGTTCCATTTCTGCTAATAACTCCTTAATACAGCGAGTTCCAGCTCCGAGATGGGGGAAGTGAGTGGCGCCAGGCAAGGCAGCTGGGCCTGCTCCGGGAACGCCCAGCCTGCGTTCTGGAGGGCGGTGGATGGTGGCCGCGTTTGCTGCATGTGGCCGGGCAGGTGGGTGCCGGAGGCCCCAGTGGGTCCTTGGGATGTGCACCTCCATGTTTTCCCCAGCCCTGTGCTGCCCTCTCGGCTGCAGGCGCTGGGCAGGGTGGGGCACAGGAAGGCAGCAGGATGGAAAAGGACCCCGGAAAGGGAGAAGGCAGCCTGACACAGGGTCTGGGGAGAGGAAAGCCTCACTGCAGCTGTGTGCCAGTGATTTGGGGGGTGGTTTCAGCCCTTTCCCCATTTCATGATTGATGTCTGCTCAGAGGCTTCTAGAAGGTTGGCCATTTTCATCCACTCAGCACAGAGGATCCGAGGGAGCTCAGCAGGGTGGGCCACCCCTCCAGCTCCCCACAGCCCACCGGCCCCTTCTCTCAGTTGTTCCCACAAACTGGGCCTTCTCCTCCCAACCCCCCTGCTACCCCAAAGCCCTAAAGGAGTCATCAGACTTTGCCACCCTCAGTTCATTCTGGCTCAGATACATCCTTCACCTCACCACCCTTGGTTTAACAGATGTTTCCAGCTGCCTAGCAGGTACCCAGAAAGCCCTGACCCCACCACACCTACAGCTTTGGGTCAGATGGGACCGCCTGACCCACCAGGCGCTGTAGCACCCAGGACCATGTGATATTTAGCAGCCCCTGAAATGTTTTATTTTAAAATCAGAAAGGAAAAATGAGTATGGTCTAGCCCAGATTGTAGTCATTCTTTTTACCAATACAGTCATGAATTAAATTTACCTCTTAATTTTATTGTTCTAGAGGAAGGGGCCACCAAGGCAAAAGTGCTTGAGGCCCACAGAAGTCCTAGGGGGGCCTGGGGTGTGGAATGGGGAATCAGCAGGTAGATAGCAGAAGTCTACACCACAGAAGGAAGACTTACCAGGCTGGGCAGGAGGTGTGGGCAGGACAGAAAGCTTGACAGGGAGGGTTGTGGAAGGTAATCAAAGATGAGAACAGAGAGGTGGCCAGAGCTAGGTTATGTCTGCAGTGAGAACTTGGGGTTTTACTTAGAGCACAGCAGGATCTGGTGGGCAGTTTGAAGCACAGGCAGACACAAACTGCATGATCCTTAAGAATCCCCCAATGAAGACAGAAATAAAAGTCCTCTTGCTTTTGTTTCCTATTGTGCTGTAACAAATTACCACAAGCTGATTGCCACACAGTCCTGTAGGTCAGAAGTCTTACAGGGCTATAATCCAGGTGTCTGCAGGGCTGATTCCTTGTTGAAGTTCCAGGGGAGAAACCATTTCCTTGCCTTTTCATTTCTGAGGGCCGCCTGCATTCCTCAGCTCATGGCCCCTTCCCGCATCTGTGAAGTCAGCAAATGCATCATTTAGACCTCTGCTTCCATCCTCACATCTCCCACTCTGATTTTCCTGCCTCCTCCTTTCCCTTTTAAGGATCTGTGTGATTACTTTTAGGACTGACTTGGATAATACAAAATGATGTCCTCTTCTCAAGATCCTTAACTCAATCACATGTACCAAGTCCTAGCTGCCATGTGTCTTAGTCCATTTTCAGTTGCTACAACTGAATAGCGGAGACTGGGAGATTTATAAAGAAAATGAATGTCTTTCTTTTAGTTCTGGAGGCTGTGGAGTCCAAGACCGGGCAGATGCATCTGGCCAGCATCAGGTCAGGGCCATGCGCTGTGTCATAACATGACAGAAAGCATCACGGGGAGGGGTGTAGAGACTGTGAGACTGGCTTTGATAACAGGCCCACTTTCATGATAACGACCCCACCCCTGTGATAACTCTGGCTCTGCCCTCATGACTCAGCTACCTGAGTCCCCATCTAAAGGCCCCACCTGTCAGTACCGTTACATTGGGAACTGAGTTTCAATGTGAGTCCCAGAGGGGACAGACATTGAAACCATAGCACCATGGAAGGTCACAAATTCACAGGTTCTGGGGATTAGGGCAAGGCCACTGGGGAAACCATTATTCTGCCCACCACACCTCTGGAGAGAGAGAAACCTGTACACTAATGCCCTGAGTGTGTCAGGGGACCGAGAGGTGCATGTCCCATCTCTCCTTCACCCATGTGTCCTATGTGTATTGAAGAACACAGCATTTAGTGTAATCAGACTGGGCTTCCTCCTGAGACCTCAGGACTCCACTGGCTCAGAAACTATTTTCTGTGGCTGTCATTGGCCGTGGTAGCTCTTCTTTGATCAGCAATGCTGTACACAGCCAGCTGCTGCTACACCAGATCCTCACGGTTTTCTGTTCCATGTTCTTTAACTTTGGACCCGCCCTTTCCTGAATCCATCTGAGTTCTCCTCGTCATGTGTTCTTTGGCACTGGGGCATCCCCAGTAGGCAGAGCCTCTGCTACATTAGTCCAGAAAAAAACAAATGATTCCAACACTAGTTAAAGAAGGCGAGGAAGACTTTCTGGGAGAATTTTGCAGTAGAAGGGAGTGGTAAAATTCAACTCTGAATATAGCAAAGACAGCTGAGGATTCGCAGCCAATGAGCAGAGTGAGGGGTCAGGGGATGGAAAATCACAGAGAGGAATGGGATTGGATAGCAGGGGTGGGGATTCTTGCTAAAGGCAGGCCAAGGAGTTAGATACCAAGGGTGGGGAATGAGGAAGCTGATCCAATATCAAGGGTGTAGAGGAGAGTCTCAGTGAATGAGCTGAGCTTTGCCAAAACCAGGCTTGGCAGGCCAAGGTCAAGTCCCCATCCAGAAGAGGGCCCAGAGGAGACTGAGTGAAGTTCTTTCAAAAAGGGAGGCCACGTCACAGGCGCGTATTAATCATTGGAGCACCCCTGAGGGTGGACAGGGTCAGCACCTCCTCACAGATGCACAGGGCTGTGCAGAGCCCTTCGAGGAGGGGGAGGAAAGGCTCAAAGCCAAGCCCCAGTGAACCAACCTAGTACCTTCGACAGCTCTGCCATCCTGCCTCGGCCTCCCCCTGTACTCCTCAAGTCCTGGTCCCAGATACTTGCAATAAAGGAGCCACGGAGTGCCCGCTTTGCATGGCATGAGCGGGCTTTCCAGGAAGAGGAGCTGCCAGGATGAGATGATCACCAGCCAGCGAAGAAGCACAAGGTCAGGGAGCAGGCTCAGGAGGGGTGGGCTCCCCAGGCCCCACCCGCTGCCTCCACATCCAGGCAAAGCCAGGACCAGAGGGGCTTCTTCAACAACATCAACGAGGCATCTGTGTGGTGCGGCTCCGCCCACCGCTCTGGCTTCGTGGAGTTCTGAAATGTTTGTGCATGGGAAGGGGCAGCCCACCATCAGCCAGGAGCAGCAGTCCACAAGCTAATGTGGAAACCCTCCTCCCCGGCCTGTCCAGGCTCCAGAAAACAGGTGCTGTGAGCTGGATCCAAAACAGAGAAGCATCTAGGGAGGAGTCACCGAGTCGTGCGGCCTGAGGAAGGGAACCCGCCCGCCGACTCCAGACCGGCCTCTCGGCTTGGCCAGGGGCGCCGGCTCTCTGTGTGCTCACATGGCAGGCGAGCGCTCTGGAGTGTCTTCTTCTTTTTTTTTTTTTTTTTTTTTTTTTGAGACGGAGTCTTGCTCTGTCGCCCAGGCTGGAGTGCAGTGGCTGGATCTCAGCTCACTGCAACCTCCGCCTCCCGAGTTTACACCATTCTCCTGCCTCAACCTCCCAAGTAGCTGGGACTACAGGCACCCGCCATCTCGCCCGGCTAGTTTTTTGTATTTTTTAGTAGAGACGGGGTTTCACCATGTTAGCCAGGATGGTCTCGATCTCCTGACCTCGTGATCCGCCCGTCTCGGCCTCCCAAAGTGCTGGGATTACAGGCTTGAGCCACCGCGCCCAGCCCGGAGCCTCTTCTTACAAGGTCACTCATCACAACCGCCCCACCCTATTGCCTCAGTTAACCTTAAATACTTCCTTGGAGGCCCCATCTCTAAATTCAACCACACTCAAATTAGTTACTAGGTTTCCCGATGCGTTCTTTCCCTGCGTTGCCAACAACAATTTCCATTGTCGTGTGCTTGTAACTCTTGATTCCATCTGCCTTTTGGAACAGTGGATAAGAGAACAGTCGGCCAAGTCTAGAATTCCAGCACGTGTTCCCAAGCATGTTCTCAAGGTTCCCAAGCAGCTCAGCCTTGGGTAGGATCAGGGTCTCATGGCCCAGGTGATTGGATCCAGAGCTACCAAAGTCCCCTTGCAAACACCCTTCCCTGCGGGTGGCACCTGGCTGTCTGCCTGGAGGCGTCTCCCTCACGCTTTGCCCTGCGTGGCTGTGCTGTGTTACCTAGGGCCTATTACCTAGCCTCTATAAGCAGCAAGTTCATAGTTAAAAAGTGATTGCTGGCCAGGTGCAGTTGCTCACACCTATGATCCCAGCACTCTGGGAGGCAGAGGTGGGAGGATTGCTTGAGCCCAGGAGTTTGAGACCAGCTGAGGCAACACAGTAAGACTTCATCTCTACAAAAACGTTTTTTTAAAAAGTTATCCAGGTATGGTGGCAGCACATCTGTGGTCCCAGCTACTCAGGAGGCTGAGGTAGGAGGATCGCTTGAACCCAAGGTCAAGGATGCAGTGAGCTGTGGTCATACCACTGCACTGCAGCCTGGATGACAGAGTGCAACCCTGTCTCAAAAAGAAAATAATAATAATAACTGCAAACATTTCCTGGTGTTTCTGCAGCGCAGGGAATCATGCGGAGAGCTGCACACCCACTCTATTTCACCCACCTTCAACCACCCAAAACCACAGGGTGCTGTGGTTATCACCTCACACACAGAAGGGGAAACTGAGTCACAGAGCAGTGAGGTCGCTTGCCCAAGATCACACAGCCTGCAAGAGATGGAGCCATGACTCAACCCCAGGTCATCCGACCCCAGAGTCAGTCGTGCCCCTCCTGTAAAGTGGAGGGAAAGGTAGCACCTTCCTCCTGAGGGTGGTGGGTAAGAGGACAGACAGCCGGTCTGGATTCCAGCTCTGCAGTGCACGTGTCTGAGACCCACAGGCAATGTTGTGTGTACGGGGCCCAGCCCAGCCCCAGCATGCAGTTAGCCTGGGAGGAATATTCTAATATTCTAACTGTCTGTGAGGTCACTCACAGCCCAGATCATCGTTTCCACAGGGCTTGGATTGTACCCCTTTCAGCTCAGAGGGCCGAGCATGCAGCGTGATCTCCGTGGTGGGAAGTCGGCTCATTAAAGAACCTGGCACCTAGAGCAGGGGCCTCTTCACCCTGCCTGGATGTCCGTTCAGGAACTCGGCTGAAATTTAAACCAGGGCACTCGGGTCCCCAGGCCTTCACACACTGGGCCATCTTCCGTGAGTATTTATTCAGCCTGCACCTGCTCAGCGTCCCTGCTCAGAACTGTGGTCAGGCATGTTCCTGCCACCTGACAGCCACCCTTCTGAAGGGACCCACACAGAGGACCAGGGCACAGTGATCACCAGCCGTGGGCACGGGCGTCAGACACACCTGGGCTCACCCTGGCTCTGCCACCTTCTACCTGTGTGACCCTGGGCCAGCCGTTCACCCACTCTGAGCCTCAGCTCATTGTCAAGTAAAGAGAACAGGGTTGATGTGGGGGATCCCTGGAGGGACGGAGGTAAAGAGGGACCATGCCCTGGGGCTCTGAGCAGCTTCCTTCCTGCAGGCGGGTGAGGGCTACGGACATAGATCAGGCTTTAGCACCCCGGCTGCTCGCCTGCCTCCCTGAGTCCCAGACACATCAGCCTCCAGTTCACGAAGGCCAACAGCACTAAAAATTCTGCAGAAGGCCGGGCGCGGTGGCTCAAGCCTGTAATCCCAGCACTTTGGGAGGCCGAGACGGGCGGATCACGAGGTCAGGAGATCGAGACCATCCTGGCTAACACGGTGAAACCCCGTCTCTACTAAAAAATACAAAAAAACTAGCCGGGCGAGGTGGCGGACGCCTGTAGTCCCAGCTACTCGGGGAGGCTGAGGCAGGAGAATGGCGTGAACCCGGGAGGCGGAGCTTGCAGTGAGCTGAGATCCGGCCACAGTACTCCATCCCGGTCGACAGAGTGAGACTCTGCCTCAAAAAAAAAAAAAAAAAAATTCTGCAGAAACACTTCAAGGAAGGGCTTTGAATTAAATAACCACAGGAAAGCTTTTGCTAAGGAGTTAAGGCTCAATCCAGCCTTAAACATTTTGTTAGAACATTTTCTGATTCCAGTGTACTGGAATACTGAACTTCCATGTTGGCTCAAAACTGCAGGTGTGGTTAAAACACAATGTCTGACTCAGGAAGACTGGGAAAATGAAGGCTCCGGGGAGTGGGCTCTCGAGCATTTGCCTAGTGAGTTCACGTCAGCGGTTCTTGTTGTTCTCGACAGTTATGCAACACTGAGCACAGGATGCTTGGAGGGAGAGTGGGTGACACCCACCCAGCCTGTCCTCTCCATTCACCCGAATGTTTAGGGAAGGAGATGCTTCATCCAGCCAGTAGAGCACCAGGCACGTGTTCCCAAGCATGTTCTCAAGGTTCCCAAGCAGCTCAGCCTTGGGTAGGATCAGGGTCTCATGGCCCAGGTGATTGGATCCAGAGCCACCAAAGTCCCCTTGCAAACACCCTTCCCTGTGGGTGGCACCTGGCTGTTTGCCTGGAGGCATCTCCCTCACACTTTGCCATAGTGCAACTTGTCCTAGCAGAAGTCCAAAAACGTGATTCACATAGAATTGTAAAAAGCCAAAGGGGTGATTTGCAGAAGTAAAATGAAATTGTCGAATGCCAGAAATACGTATTTTATGTCTTTGTGTCTCAAAATGATAGTCAAAGCATCTATAGGAAAAGCATATCAGCATACACACACACATTCTCTCTCTCTCTCTCTCTTTTCCCCCCCCCCCCCCCCTTCCTCACAAGGTGTCAAGGGGCTCTAGGTACATGGATGGGGAAGATCTTCCCCACCAGGCTGATCCCCGTCTGGGAGGCTTCAGCTGGTTTTCCAAACGGGAAGAGCTGGGCTGGTGTTCTGTCTGTGGGGTGCTTGCTCTGTAAGTACCATGGGGAGTTGGTCACAGGTCCTGACCCATCTATTGCCCCTGGATGGGTGTTTGCTTAGGACGGCACAGCAATGTGGCAGACCTGGAGGGAGAACAGCCCCCAGGGGACAGTTAAACAGCAGCCATTATCAGAAGCACAAACCAAGACTGGCAGTCTCAGGCCACACTGGTCATGAGCACACCCCTGCAGGGGCTGTGGCCTGCCGAGTGAGTGGGGGAGGGACACAGATTAGCCGGCAGGAACCCTGACTGCTGGGTGCCAGGACAGAAGAGGAGATGCTTCCCAACTGGGAGCATGACTCGCTGCAGGCAGGCGTGGGCTCCAGCCACCTCTGACTCTTCCCTTGCGTCCCGTTGCCCTCAGAGGAGCGCAGGTGCAGAAGGCACCGGCCACACCACACCATCGACTGAGTGTCGCAGGGAACAGAAAAGGAAGATGAAGACTTGTGCAAGATGCTACTTCATCGTCTGGGTCTTTCTGATGGAATGTGGGAATAGGAGGCAGGGAGAAGTTCGGGGCTTTCAGGAGGGAGGAAGGAGAAGGGTCAGCCCAGGTTGGAGAGGCACCGGCAGCTGGTGATTTTCAGAGCCTGTTCCTGTTGTGCTTGCATCATGTATAAGGACTCACTCCTCTGTGCAGACAGGATTTCTCACTTAACCTCCAAGAGCCGGCAGCGTGATGTGGAGAAGACACACAGACCTCAGGTCTGACCGAACTGGAGGCACACCCAGGTCTGCGACTCCTCACAGGGCCAGCTCTGCCGAGCCCTACTTTGTCATCTAGACAGTATGAGGTGGGGATTTGGAAGTGAATGCTATGATGAGCTTGCTCTCGCCCATCCTTTTCCCAGTTCCCGTGTTGGAGAGTCTCTCATCATTCGTTTACCATCAGAACCACTGCAGGGGGTGAATGGCGAGAAGAGCTGTTGGCTGCAGTATGTAAAGGTAGCTTTTTGAGGCGGGCTTCCGGGGTTCATGTTGAGCCAAGTCAAACCACCACTCTGGGTCGCAGTATTTGCGTATGTCAGGGGCTAGCAATGGCCACACCTCTCCCAGTGTGGTAATGAAAACCAAGTCTGTTAACATGCGAAGTGCTTCGAAGGGCATCTGGCACTGCGATTGCTGGCTCTGGGCTTGCAGGAATCCTACTTTTACAGGAAGGAGTTTGTCCTGGAGTCTGTCCTCTCTGCCTTTAGCATGAGCTGATAACAGCAATGGTCACATATCTGACTAATTCCAGGCCTGTTCAACCTCACCTGCACATGTATGTCTGCCAGTGGGCTCTTCCCCCTTCTGTGGCTGCCAGATTCTGACCACCTCAAGGGCAGAGGCCCCACAGAGCCCCCCGAGCACGCACACTCACCTTTTGCATTACACACCCATCTTCTGGCCAGAGCCCAGGGTTAAGAGGAACACGTCTGGCAGAGAGGTCAAAGAGGTGCACTGGGTTCTGCTCCCTGGGGCCGTGTAGGCCGGGTGTGTGGCTTAGATCTTCCTCTCAACCCTTTGCACTTTCTTCCTCACGTCTCTTTAAACCATCTTCCCGTGCACACTACTCCACTGAATTCATTTTTGAAATTCTGGAAGTTGTACACCCAGGTCACCACTTATCAGTTGTCATGAAACTCTTCTTCAAAAGCGAAAAACTGACATCTCTGCAGAGGAGACGTCTCTGCAAGGAGCCTGGCATTGATGACAACGCATCGCTTCCTGCAGGAATAGACTTGTAGGCTTGACTCCTGCCGGGAGCGAGTGCGGCTGATCGGGGGCTCGGTATCAACTTTGAAAGATTGGATATTTGGAAACTGTAGAGCAGCTTGCAGGAAGCGTTTGTGTTTGTGATTAGCTTTGCAAGAAGAGCACGGCAGGCCGTGAGCAGGTCTGTGATCTCCTACTCCCAGGACAGTCCCGTGGCCCTGGACTCACTCATTATTTCCAGGTCTGTGACACCTGAGAGAAGGAAGACTGAGGCAGGACCTTTTGTTAGCCTGTGTCTGACGTCCAGCACGCTGAGCTGTGGCCCAGCTCCAGGCATTGTTGCCTGGGATCTGACAGTGTGAAACTCACCGCAGAGGATGCCGGGCCTCCTGCCTGTGCTGGAGCCCTGAGTCACCCCAGGTTGTGCCAGCAGCTCCATTCTCCTGGGCACATTTCCTAAATGGGCAGTCACTGGCTATCCCAATCTTACCTGCCTCTCCTTCTTGCCTCTTCCACTGTATTCTCCTCCATGCCGCTGCCTGGTCAGTCAATATTTTTATACCAAAAATTAGATCATGTGACTGCTTGGCTCCATATCCCATTTGGAGTAAAATCAGAAGAATCTCTTCTACATGGCCCTCCCTGCTCTGGCCGCTGCTGATGTCATTTACTGTTCAAGATTCTAGCTACGTGAAAACAGGGTCTGTGTTTCGTTCACCAGTGACTGCTTAATGCTGCCTTGCACAGAGACAGCAATCCGTATATACTTATTTGTGGAATAAACGCCATGTTTGTCTTCTCTAATGGGCTGTATGTTTCTATAAGTTCATATGCATAAGACACGTATGTACTGCGTATCTGGAAGCATGGGTAAATGCTGGTTGATACTGTTCTTAACCAGTGTATCTTCATATTAGCCAGGAAGCTTTTCTGTTAAACATGTTTTCCCTCTTACTAAGCATCTACTGTACGTCAGGTCCTATGCAAAGCCAGGAGGACATAGCCTGGCATGAGGCAAGTAGCTTCCCCACCTTTAGAAAAACTGTATCTTAGATTCAACATAGATGATCACCCATATACTGTGTTTATATTGTATTTTAAAAGGTTTATTTCCATACTTAGAGGTAATAATAATTACAGATCTTTAGTGCTGCTAATTCAGAAATAAGTAGTATTTTGTTAGTTTTTCCAAGAACTAACAATTAGCTCCGTGTCTCTTGCTGTGTGAGATGTATTTCGTGTCGACATTAGCAGGGGTTTTAATCAACACTTCCATACACAGATTATCGATATAATTATGATCTTCAGTGGCCCCAGGACGAACGTTGAACCTTTACTGAAGGTGGTTTTAACCCGTGGTGTGCAGCGCAGAGGGCGCTGGTGTGCTTGTGTGAATGAGTTCGCATCGTGCTTGGCCGTTGCAATGAGTTCTGATTCCAGGGTCTCAACACTCTGGGAAGGACGAGTGCCCTATCTGTGGCATTTCCCAAACTAGGGATATTGAGTCTTGCTCAGGTCACCCAAAGGCATGTATCCCAGCCCCGAGTCAAGGGTACAGGGGCCTCCTGGGAGCACACCCGTGCCTGTCGCGGCGCTCTCTTCCTTCTGCCACTTTCCCACCCCTTATGACCAGCAGCTTGTTTCACTGGGGTCCTAGGTGCGGTCAGCCCCCACCTGGAGGCCACGTGGCACCCTGAGCAGCGTGTGGCTTGGACTCACGCCTACACCAGAACTCTGGCTTCACCATTTAGTTGCCCTGTGAGCTCAGGCAGGCGGCTCCACCTCGCAGGTGGCCATCGGGGGCCATCTGGTCAGCCCTGCTGCAGGGGACTCACACCAACCTCCTCTCCTCCAAATTTAAGAATTCCCAATTTTTTTTTATCCATACTCATTTATTTTCTAGTGATTTCATGGTTTTAGTGTGTTTCTCAGGATTCTCTCTGTCTTGTTAAATTGTTTTAAAAATGGCGTTCATTTTCAGTCATCCTGTCTTTGAAGCTGAGGGTGGGAAGCCATCGGGGCTGGGCGTGCTGGGCAGGGGCCCCAGCTCCGGGATGGAAGGCAGGGCTTGCGATGGTCCTGCTACTGAGGCAATAGAAACTCAGAGAGGAGAAGACAGTCCTACAGGAGGGGGCGATGGACCCACTGGGTGGCGAAGAACAATTTCTCTTCCACTCATTTATTTAGAAGATGTCCTCGGCCAGGACGGCAGCCTGTGGTCCCAGGGAGGAGGAAGAGTGAGTCGGGTGCTGTGGGGGCTGCGCACATGCCAGTGGTTTTAATGTCACCGTCTCTTTATTAAAGTACATAATATATACTCACGATAGGAAAAGCTGAAAATACTGGAAGAAAATAAAAATCCTACAGAACCCCAGTAATCATGTGAAACTATGGTGACACATTTGAACCGTTCCTTCCAGCCTCTTACTCCTTTGTATATGTAGCTGTGTATGTGGGTCCACTTATTCCAGTGGGATCATACATACGAAACAGCACGAGGCTTGGTCGCTTAGCAATAACCATGCACACCTGTCTGTTTTGTACATTCACATCACCATTTTAAATGACCGAATTCACTATTATGAGATAACTGTAGTCTATTTAAGCGTCCTTTATGATGGCTGACTGAGTTATCTCTAATTTTTCAAGTTCATAAATAATGTGGGGATGAACACCCTTAATCCTTTTTGCATTTGTCTATTATTTCCTTAGATACATTCTTAAAACTAGGAGTCCGAGGTCATGATGCCTGGACGTTAATAATGCTTCTAATAAATACTTCCATATCATCTTTAGAAAAACCCAATTCCATGCATCCCCACCATTGGCATTAGAGAAAAGCTACTCAAATTCATGGAATCTTGAAATTGAATTTTTCCTGGATAGAGTCCCAAAGGTCATACTTAGGAATTAATTCCTGGGGTGATTTTTTTTCAAATAAAAAAAAAAAATTTCATTTCCCATAATGCCAAGAAAAAGCAAGAATTTTAAAGAAACTTTAATTGTTGATCAATTGTATATTTACATTGTATGAGAAGCAATATAATCTTCAAAACACAGTCATATGTAAGATTCTTTAACCTTTTAATCTGGCTCTTTTGTAATTTATTCCACAGTTTTATTTATTCGATGTCTCTTAGTCCATTTCTGAGGTTCGCTCGGCATCAAAAACAACTTACTAAAAGTGTTTACAAAGGAAAGAGAAATGACATAAAATGGTTATGAAATTAACTTAAAGCAGGATAGGAATTCTGTAGCGGGTGTGGTGTCACCGATGTCAGCTTTGCCCAGGATGGCCAGCGCCAGTGGCCGTGAAACCAGCGGGCAGAGCTCTCCACGCACCAGCACAGACTGGGGGCCACGCTACAGCCCGGGAAGGGGTTGTGCAGAGCCAGCTGCTCCTCTGAGACGGGCAGACCCAGCCCCACTCTGGACAGGGACGCTGGGGCCTGAGCCAGCCGCACTCTGGACAGGGATGAGGAGGGGGCCTGAGCCAGCCCCGCTCTGGAGAGGGACACAGGGGCCTGAGCCAGCCCCGCTCTGGACAGGGATGAGGGGGCCTGAGCCAGCCCCACTCTGGACAGGGACACGGGGGCTGAGCCTGTGGAAATGCGTCTGCAGAGTTCCCAGTGCTGGCTGCTGTGGGGAGGAGGCAGTGCTGGGTCCCAGGGAGGGATTTCAATGTCTTCATCAGAGTCAAGTTTTGCTTGTTATCTTGACAAGGATATTACATTTGTAACTATGTTAATAGCATGCGTATGTGTGGTAGGTACACACACGTACTTATGTATACAGGCATATATGTGTACATGTCTGCTTATGTGTATTTCACATGGGAAAATGGCCGAACACACACCTGAAAATATTCACCAAGGGTCCTCAGGGGTGGGGTTGTGAGTATAATTTTTGTGCTTTACAGTTGTATGTGCCCTGTAGTTTCCAGTGGATGACATATTACTTCATTAACACAAAGAAAGTATGTAAATGTCATTTTTTACAGTATGCACTGACACACACACTTACACACACACACACACACGCACACACTACACAGAATGCTCATTTCAGCCTTTTGGGGAGTGACAAGGCAAGTGGGATCCAGTTAAAAGAAACGGCCATCGTTCCAGGCACGGCTGTCCCAGGACAAGGGGCTTCTTTGACCACTGCCGTGTCCTCCTGTCTCTCTGGGATGAGAGCCCACTTTCTGGCTGGGCTCTAGCTTCAGGAAGGGGAAGCAGACGGCAGCGTCCACTGGCCAGGAAGCTCCACCAACCGAGAAGCTCCGCTGGCTTTTGTTGTTAGGTGGTCAGTGTGCTCCGTGAGTTGGTCAGCTCTGAAAGCAGACTCCATGGTCATTCATTCATTCATGGGCCAGGCCCTGTTCTGTCCTGGGTATGGGGATGCTGCAGGGTCAGCCAGCACAAGTCCCTGCCCTCAGGGACGAGGTTGTCCCAACACCTGCAGGGTCACCTGGGTCACCTGCATGGAGTCAGTAAATGGCACAGCCCAGGCGAAGTGTGTGGCTGCTAGATAGCAGCCGAGCTCCAAGGCTGCGTGTGCCTGGAGAGGACATGCTTCTGAACATCACCCTGTTGTGAGAGTATGAGAGGCTCGAGGGTGACAGCTTCAGATATCGTGAACAGTCCTGAAAGTATACAGACTACATGAAGCCACATCACCCTGGAGGAGTGAGAGGGGCTGGTGGAGCTGAGCCCTGCTTTGGTGGAAAGTGTGGATGACGTGAAGGTGGTTGAAGACTGGCTGGAGACGAACTGCCCACCGTGCTCTCTGATGTGCTCTTGGTTGGGATCGTAGCAGGGTTTGCACTTTTAGTTAGGGCGTTGCTTGAGAATGCATGCTGGGGTGGGCAGGTGGCTGCTGGGGTGGGCAGGTGGCTGCTGGGATGGGCAGGTGTGTGCTGGAGTGGGCAGATATGTGCTGGGATGGGCAGGTGCATGGCTGGGGTGGACAGGTGTGTGCTGGGGTGGGCAGGTGCCTGGCCAGTGTGGGCAGGTGTGTGGCTGTTGTGGGGTGTAGCCTCCCCCTGGCTGAGGCGTGGGTCTGTGTGCGTCATCAGGCTTCTCTTGCCGTGGTCAGAGGGGCTTCTGGGCTCCACAGCCACTCTCCTGGGTGGGTAGATGTGCTTCGCTGTGTCTAACCAGGTCACCTGCCATTCTGCATTGAAGTGAACCTCAGAAAATCTCTCCTCCACGACCATCCCCTGCATTCATGAATGGTAGGTGATGCCAAAGGCGGGGTCTGTTCATCCAGGAAACCCTCTGTGTGGCTGCAGGCAAGTCCTGTGCCCACCCTGTGCCTCAGCTGTGAAAGGACAGAACCAGCCCAGGTCTTAGGCTGTGTGCAGAGGCTTGGGACACAGGTGCGTATGGAGGCCGGCAGCCTTCACAACCATCAGTGTTCCATGTTGCCACTGCCCAGAAACACCCACCTGGGATGCACTGGACGCACCTCAAAGCAGTTGAGTCCAGCTGAGACCCCCAGAGGCCTGTGTCTTAGGGCGTCCGCAGCGTCTAGAGCCATTCTTGGGCCAGAGCAGACACCTGGCAATATTTGAGCAAATCTAATGAGAGCTTACGCCAAACACATGCTCAGTCCTGCAGGATCCACCCAGAGGGACCCTCCCTCCCACCCAGGGCTTCGTGGACAAAACCTCTGCACCCTTCCCTTCAAGTCAGATCTCCTTCTCATCCCATCTCATGCAAATCTGTTTTTGACACAAACATAGCTACTAACAAAACAAGTTTGATTCTCCTACATGCTCTGAATTATGCAGGAGGAGGCTCCGCTCCCCCAAACGAGTTGCTTCCACACAACCTCAAGTGGCAGCCTGTGCACACCTCGCAGATGTCTCTTTGAATGACTTCTATAGTTTAGGGGTTATAAAGATGCAACCACAAGACTATTTTCAAAGCACCTTATTAATGCCGAGCTGAACCTATTAGTCTTCTGCCCTTTTTTTCTCACTTACCAAAAAAAACATTCTAAAGGATCTCTGATGAGGCAGATAGGTAGTCTTCCAATTCCCCAAATGAGGAAAACGTGGGGCAGAGTTTCTCCAGCCCTATTCAAGGTTACCGTGAAGGAGAAGACAGACTGTCCTGGAAAGATCTACAGGAGTTGGATGGACCTTCCATGGCTTTGCACATTGACATCTGTGCTTTGCTGAAGGGACGTCGATCAAAATGAAGGTATTTGCAGAATGATTAAGCATATAAATGCAGCATTCACCTCGTAGTAAAATGTGGAGCTACATGGGATTTGTGATGGGCCAAAAATCAATAGTGTTAAATCCATGTCAGTAAAATAACCTAATCCTTTAAAAATACATTGCTGTGCCCATTTGGGCTACGTAAGGGTGCCAGGCCTGGGAAGGACACATGTGGAGTGAATTAGAGGCTCATCGCCAGGGGGAGTCAATGGTACTGTGTGTCTTGTGCTTCTGCTTCATGACCCTTTACTGGAGGGAAGATGAGTGGATTAAGGGAACAGGGCCCTCACACGGCTGATTATTTCACAGGCTAATGAGTCTCCCAGGACCCTGACCATGCACGGGAGCTCCAAGCTTCCCGCAAGTGCTGAGGTCTGGCTGTGCTGTTGGCTGTTGCTTCTCCTAGAGGCTGTTTCGGCTTCCAGATCTCTCTATTAGAGAGGGTTCAAATGCATCTGCAACCCCCAAGTCATCATCCCTTCCAAGCTCCAGATCTGTCTATCAGAGAGGACTCCAATGCATATGCTACCCCCAAGCCATCCTCCCCTCCGAGTTCCAGATCTTTATTAGGGAGGGCTCCATCGCACCTGCAACCCCCGAGTCACCATCCTCTGAGATCCAGATCTCTCTATTAGGGAAGGCTCCAAAGTGTCTGCTAACCCCCAAATCATCGTCCCCTCCGAGTTCCAGATCTCTCTATTAGAGAGGCCTCTGTTGCAGCTGCAATCCCTGAGCCGTCCCCTCTGAGCTCACAGGTGCCCAGGCACCTCAGAGATACTTCCTTCCACCTGAAGGGGTGCTCCGACCTACAGGCTCTGGGTGGGATGCATGTCCAGGGTAGGACCCCAGGAGCCTGCGCTGCACAAAACTCAGGAGGCCGAGTACCTGCAAGCAGCAAAGGATGGGCAGCCCAGGTCGTTGTGCACACCATTGTGGACCTGGGCAGGGGCTCATCACCTGTACATGTCCTGGCCCAGGAGCCCTCCTGTCCCAGCACCAGCTTGGGCCCGGGCTTGGGGGTCTGGGGCAGAGCTGCCAAAAGCCCAGGTACCCAGGAACAAAGGAAGCAGATAGTCAGAGCTGAGGGAAATACCGCCTGCCCACTCCCAAGCAGCAACACCCACGATGGACATGGAGGCAGGCAAGGGCCTGGTGGATGAGGCCAAGAGGAGGAGGTTGTCCTGTCCTGGTGAACCCAGGGAGGACCAGGGTAGGGGGGAGTGACATGTGGAGAAGGGGGCCCCCCACAATTCAGAGTGAACCCTTATATCTCCCCACATCTGTGGCCCCCAGAGCAGTGGCTCACCCTCAGGGCATTTCTGACAGGCCCCCAGGGCTGCGGCAGCTGGTCTTGAACTCACGGTGAGAATCAACCTCATACTCCAATAGTAGCTCCCAGTCAGTCTAACACGAAACTGTTCACGGCCATAGCACCCAGAATGTATTTGATGGGTAAGTGAAACCAATGACGGCAACGCCCAAGAGACAGGAGGGCCTGGGACACTCCACGTGAGGTCCTGCAGCACCTGTGACACTCGTGGGCGTTTGAAAGTGGACTTGGATTTGTGTACATCGGATTAGTGTGTATTGCAAATTCTAGGGCAACCACTAAGACATTACGAAAAGCACAATTGATCCACTACAGAGAGAAGCAGAGTTTTATAGAATGCTCGTTTAAACCAGGAAGGCAGAAAAAGAAGAAAAGGGAAAGAAACAAAGAACAGGTGCAGGGAAGAGGGGGCTGCGATGCCCCCACTGGGGAGGGGTCTGCTCAGTGGGGCCTGGAGGAAGCTGCCTGTTTCCTGGAGCTCCGGCCTGACTTTCAAGTGAGCAAAGGGCCTCAGAGGTTTGGAGACAGGAGGAGGGTGGGCCTCAGGTGTCCCAGGCTTGGAGACAGGAGGAGGGGTAGGCTCCAGGCCTCAGAGGCTTGGAGACAGGAGGGTGGGCTTCAGGCCCAGGGGCCAGGCCAAGCTGTTTGCAGCAGAGGCCTGGGTGAAGTGGGCCGGCAGAGGCAGGGGTGCAGCTGCAGCCTCTGGAAAAGGAGGGGGCTCCCCCTTCTCCTTTGGCTTCCTCAGTTTGTCCCCACCGTGTCTCCTGGCTCCTCCTCCAAGCCTGTCCCTGTTCCTGAGTTAGCTATTCCATGCACACTGGCGGAAAAGCCGCTGAGCAGGGATCTGGACTCCTGCTTTTCCGGTTGTGATGCCTGCTCCCAAGGGGGCAGCTCCTCGGGGGTCTGCACCAGCGTTCTTCCACCCCGGAGTTAAGGATGGAAACACCCACAGGAGGCCGTGGCCGGCTGAGCCTCCAGCGACGTGGCGACCTTCGTTTTTCTGACCTTCGTCTCTGGGCGGCCCAGCAGTCCCTGCTGGGAGCCAGAGGCCGCCCCTCCCCGTCTTTCCTTCTTGTCTTCCCTTGCCCTGGAGCGTAGCCCTGCTGCCCTCCGCTTACAACAGAAACGCCCGCAAGGCATCTGTTCTCTTCTGATTAAACAAACAGCATTTAATAACTATAATTAATTCACTTTGGTGCTCCTATGAATCAGACATATTAGACAGAAGTCAGTGAATGTTAGCAATAAAATGCCTCAAAATGTTAATCACTGAAGGCAGGTGACGCCGGGATTTCCTTGCACCTCACTTTTGGTTCTGCTTTCCCCCAAGTCCTGCATGTATCCATGTTCAAACATCAGCCGTGGCCAGTCTGTTACATGCGGGTGCGCCTGACTGTTTGAATGTGGACTGTGTTTGCAGCTCTGGAGACAGAGGGGTAGACAGGGCGGACGTTCCCGGCAGGACCTGTGGGTCCATGGAAGTCACTGAGTGTCGACCTCTGAGTGGGATGGGACCTCACTCCAGAAGGCCTGGTCCTCAGCCACCCTGGGCCACCCAGGTTTTGTTGGCTGGCAGTTGCTTTATACCTGGTTGCTACATTGAAGAAGTAGGTGCTTTGCAGAGATACCTGGATTCCTGCTCAGAACACCTGGCAGGGATGGAGGAGGCTCTTCGTCCGGTTTCCACAGTCCTGGCAGCTCCACCCCGGCAGCCTTACCGGGACTCCTGGCCCCGCAGCCTCTGGAGTTTGTGACTCTGCTCAAGACCAGCACTAATGAGTCCTCCATCCTTTTCTGCTCTGAATTGCTACTAAGAGCAGATTCTAAAAAATTCTAGTAGCTTTAACAAGATCATTGCCAGAAAGAAGCCATGGATGGAGGGAGGCGGCGTTGACAGGAGGCATTGGGGGGACACAGTGGCCAGGCTCACGCCAGGCGGGCGCAGTGGGGCAACCTCTTGCATGTTGCACCTGCTCCCTGTCACCGTCAGCCTATGGTCCTGCCCACCTGGCTGGGAAGGGCCAGAGAGGCCATGGCTGTCACCGTCAGTCCGTGGTTCCACCTGCCTGGCTGGGAAGGACCAGAGGGGCCATGACTGTCACCGTCAGCCCGTGGTTCTGCCCGCCTGGAGCTGGAAGGCCAGCACCCCCCAGGCTCTCTCCAGGCCATCTCTGCAGGGCCAGCTCAGCCAGATGGGAAAGCTGGATTTTGCATCATAAGTCTTGTGTTTTCAGCTTGGAGAGTGGAAGCGAGCACATCATTCTGCCTCCACAACAGGAAGGAAAACATCGCGAGCCTAAACTAAGTTCTCTGTTAGAACAAGGTGGTGCTCTCAGATGGCCCTTTAAGTGGGCTTTGCTTTCTGACTTTTATTTTTACGCTCATACCTGTCAGAGTTAGGTCTATAAAAAAACTCTGCTTTTTTAATAGCTGGAGGAAGGGCCCACAGTCGATGCCATGTGTGTCATGGGCATGATCTGACATGTGTCTTCCCAAGTAACCCAGGCTTAAAAGAGGGTCTTAGGACCATGGCTTCTTCGTGTTTGTCACCTTTGTGGCAAGTTATTGTAGAGACGTCGCAGCCACCACACACATTTCCGCTTTGGGTCTGGACTGACCGTCTTTGAGTGTCCACCCATCATTCACCGAACACTGATGCAGCTCGTGTGACGAGCCAGGTCTCTGGCAGCCGCCGAAGGTGGCTGTGCCTTCTGTGGATCCCCATTTAAATGATCTCATTCACTTGATATCGTGCTGTGGTCCTGTAAGATGCAACTGTTATAGGCACCGGGCCAAGGGTCCACAGGGCCTCCCTTTGCAACTCCCTGTGAACCTAAAGTTCTTCCAGGGTATGCGTTTTTTAAAAGGTTAGTTTGTGAAACCCCAGGTGTGTTGGAATGTCACATCCTATCTGCCTTCCCAAACTGGGTTTCTCTGGGATTTACCTCCAAGAAGCAGCCTTCCATCCCCCACCACATGCACAGACCTCCCCTTTGAACCCCAACTGACCCCCTAATCTGCCATGGCCTGTTGTGTGATTGATGCTGGCATACCGTGGTTTGAGGGAAGTTGTAAAAACAGAGTTCTTCCAAACTGGACCTGCATTGGACTGCATGGAAAGAGTGCATGGGAATGGTGGTGGCAGAGGTAGGCGCTGGGCCCCTTTCTGGGGCCGTCGTCAGCTTCCAGGAGCCGCGCAGAGCAACCTCTGTCAGCAGTCAGCACGACTGTGGTACCAAGTTGTGCTGTTCAATTCATGATGAAACAATGTTTCCTTAACGTTCTCAGCTCCGTGCGCAGCTTCACCATTCCAAGTATGGGAGGGCGAGGGCGCTGTACAAAGACACCAGGAAAATAAGCCTGAATAAGACTCGGACTAAAAGGGACAGGAGCTGGGGCTGGGGGGCACAGAGAGCACACAGAGGCCCCTTGAGTCCCCAGCTGTGGCTGCATGCCTGGAGGACTGGGGCGTGAGGAAAGGACATCTCGCAGGGCATAAAGTACACTCAGTCCCCAGGCTGATTAGAGAGAGAAACGGACAGTGTCTGAGGTGAAGCTGTGCCCAGCTGCTCGCATGGCCAACACAGGGCAGCTCACCTGGACTCTGGCCAGTGAGACTCAGGATGGCGAGGGCGCCTGTGCACGCAAATGGGAGGTGCCATTGCCCAAAGCACCCTGGGGAGGCTCACAGAGCGCCCTGCCCTCCTATCTGTATGTCTGCCTACAGGGTAGAGCCAGTGGTGCAGGCCCGGGATCGGGACGCAGGTCAGGAGAGGACTGTTAGCGGCCCCTGACTCAGCACCCATCTCCGTCCACTGAG
Source organism: Piliocolobus tephrosceles (assembly GCF_002776525.5). Taxonomy (NCBI): domain Eukaryota; kingdom Metazoa; phylum Chordata; class Mammalia; order Primates; family Cercopithecidae; genus Piliocolobus; species Piliocolobus tephrosceles. The sequence goes on from NC_045453.1 coordinate 34,402,246, forward strand.
ACTCTGCCCATCCTTCAGGGCCTCCCCTCCTCCCCTCCCCACAGGCACTGGCACAGCGGCCCGGGGTAGAACCCACAGCCCTGACTCACCTCCCTCCACCATGGCGTTGATCACAGGGCTGCCCAGAGCAGGCAGTGTCGACATGAAGCAAACCTTTGTTAAAATACTGACTGAGGCCAGGCGCGGTGGCTCACGCCTGTAATCCCAGCACTTTGGGAGGCCGAGGCAGGTGGATCACCAGGTCAGGAGATCGAGACCATCCTGGCTAACACGGTGAAACCCCATCTCTACTAAAAATATAAAAAATTAGCCGGGCGTGGTGCCGGCGCCTGTAGTCCCAGGTACTGGGGAGGCTGAGGCAGGAGAATGGCGTGAACCCGGGAGGCGGAGCTTGCAGTGAGCCAAGATCGCACCACTATACTCCAGCCTGGGCGACAGAGCGAGACTCCACCTCAAAAAAAAAAAAAAAAAAATATTGACTGAAGGAGAAAAGGAAATGAGGCTACTGGGCCTGCAGCTCCTTGAGTGTCCACGCCTCCGTGTGTGGACTGATGGGGTAAACGTTCTATGACAAAGCCCCTGTCCCAGAGGAGCTTTCAACGAGGGCATGGTGCCTACGGTAAATGAGTCCATGCAGGAAAGGAGCGGCACCCACAGGAGGCCTGTGCTGCCGAGCTCCTGGGAGGGTGACGCTGGGGCGGGGCTGCTTCAGACAAACGTTGGGAGGCCTCTCCAAGGAGGCAGTGTTTGCGCTGAAACCTAGAAAAAGAGCTACGTAAAAGACAGTTCTGAAGGCTCTGGGTCGCGGGCATTTCAGGCAAGGGTGCTATAAATGCCAATGCTGGGGATGTCGCTGAATGGGTTGGAGGGGCCAGAGCAAGGTGAACAGGGCAGGGGCAGTGGGGCTGGATTTTATCCTGAGTGGGTCGGGAGACTGCTGGGATGGCAGGACCGGGTGTGTGTGTCCAAAAGACCATCTTGGCTGCCCAGGGGAAAGCGTGAACTCGGAAGAGCAGGGAGGAAGCTGTGCTGTCTTCCCGGTGGGAGCTGGTGGTGCTGAGGAAGGACGTGCAGAACCAGGCAGGGCTGACAGATGTGAGGTCGGTGGAAGATCAGGAGCTCCCAGCGTCCAGGCTGGGCTCTGTGGGCACCACTGAACACAGAGTAAACAAATCGCTCCCATGCTGGGTCTTCCAGCTCCCTCGAGGACGCCCTGGTCCTCCATACTCCCAGCGCTGACGCCAGCATCTGTGCCCAAGGCAGTTTAGAGTGACACTGTCCTCTGTCCAGCACCGGTCCACGCTGAGGTATCTGTGTGCCACCGGGTCCCTTCTGTAGACATGCACCATGAAGACCAGGGCTGGTGGCAGCTGCTGAGGGGTCCAGGCTCATTGTCTGTGGGCTGACTGGGCCTCAGTCAGTGCCAGAGAGGACACCCTGCACGTGTGATTTCCACTGACCCTGCATCGTGGGCCATCCCGGCCTCTCCCCGGTGGAAATGCCTCCCCGCACAGGATCACACCACCCGCCTCTAGAATCCACCCACTGGGAGAGAAAGTCCAGGGCAAGCCCCAGGCCTGTCTGCCCACCCTCCTGGAGCCATGCTCTCACCTGCCTCTTGACATCCACGTGCCCCAGGCATTGCAACGGCCCCTTGTTTATTCCTGTTGTTTGTTTTAAGTCAAAAGCAGGATGGGAAGGACAGGGGACTCCTGGGCCTGGGAGTGGAGTGGGGGCAGAAACCACAGCTGGGGCATAGGGAGCGCTGGTCCCCACTCCTGTGTGGCTGAACACCACAGCCTTTGCGGCATTCTTCACTGAAGATCTCCGGAAATGCAGCCGCCTGCATCAGCTGGGCTGGGAGCCGGGCCCAGGAATCTGGATTTAAAGCAGCATGTGGAAAGCCGGGAACCCACATCGCATCAAGAGACCCAGGAGGAGGTCTTGCCCCCAAGACCCTCACACGAACACTTCTACTCTCCGAGATGCTTGTGTTCAGAGACAGAGCCTGGGCAGTCCAGAAAAGTTCTCTCAGCTAAGATTCTTCCAGTGACATCTGCGGACGAAGGTTCAGAGCCCAGGCTTCCACCTCAAACGCCCCGCCCCAGTTCCTTCCTCCCAGGGGTCTGCCTGCTGAGAAATCAGCAGACACCCAGGAAATCCATAATCTTTTGCTGTAATATGGCGTCTTGGCGTCCACAATTTAGACCAATCTTTTCAACGCTTATTCGGAAGAGGAAAGCAGCATGAACTGAATGAAGTTTCTTGAAATTAACAGCAGTCTTCATACCTGACCAAAGAGGCTGACCAGAAAATAAGCTTGACAGTTGAAATTACTTCTACCAGCCCATTCATCTAAGGTTGAGTAAATAAAAATCTCTAGCTGCTAAAAGGCAAACGTCACCACGTGGGGACGTCGCTGGCACAGGTGGCTGCTCCCTGAGTCAGAAGGGAGGTGGGACGAGTTCAGAACAATCCAGCCAGATCTGGGTGCTGCAGCCTGAAGGGCCTGTGCCTATTGAGCTGATAGCAACATCTTGATCACACATCACAGACAGGAAGGCGAGCACCATGCTGGTGGGCTGGGGGTGGCCTTGGCCTCCCAATCCAGGAAGCTGCTGTCAGGGCTCCCACCCTTCAATTCGGCAGCTGTTTCTGCTGCTCTCTGGCCTGTGGGTTGAGGGGAAGCTGCCTGCAAAGACCAGGGTAGTTTCTCATCAAGGGTTTGCCTTTGAATTTGCGGAGTGCCTTCTTTCCCCGGGTTCTCCCTTCTCGGAAAGTCAAGGTCCCAGGCAGGTCCCTTAGTGGGTGCCAAATTCCCCCCATGAAGCTCACGTCCCAGGCGGGGGGCCTGGAGCATCCACCAGCAGTGCTTTGTGATGCTGGACGTGAACAAGTGCTCCTGGCAGGCTCACGTTTATTCATTTTTGATGAGGTGTGCACACAGCCAAGGGCAGCCGAGCTGTCTTACGACACACGGGGGTCACCTAACATCGGATTTATCTCCGACCTTTGCGTGTCTACTGGCAGGCTGGTGGCTGCTGCATGCAGAGCCTACACGGTCCTCCAGCAAACCACAGCTGCATTCTCTGGATCCTGGGAATCTGCCAAGCAATATTGGCTGTCAGGGAGCCCAGGAAAATCGTGGCGGCGGGACGGAGGGGCACCTGCGGCTGCATATTAAGGTCACACATTGGAAGGTTGGTTCCTGCAGTTCTGGGTGGGGTCCAGGTGGGAAAATTGGCTGGAGACTCCGAGCACTGACCTTGGCCATCCCACACCATCCAGCCAGCCCCACCCGAATGGACGTTGGGTCCCAGACACTGACCCTGGCTGTCCCACACCAGCCAGCCAGCCCCACCCGAATGGACATTGGGTCCCAGATACCACTTGTGTTTTCCAAAACTGTACAGACAGAAGCTGCAAGCCCCATCTTAATCCTGGCTTGCAAGTAAGGCCATGGCCTCCTGCCCTCATTGTCAGGCTGTTCTTGATTTTCCCTGCCAAAAAGCAGGGTGGCTTTTGCCACACTTTGTCCAACAGCGACAATGCCTCCCCCCAAGAGATGGCTGCACAGATGGGAGCCACGGTGCCTGGAGCTGGGGAGTCAGCCCTGTAGACAAACTTGAAATTCACGGGAAGAAAACCTGCTAAGTGAACACCAGCTGCTGCCGGCACAGCCAGGGCCACTGCGTCCCTGCAGTCCTGGGAAATTCGCTTCTGCCCTTGGTGCTAGAGCCCATCCCACTGGCAGCGCACAGGTGCCAATGCTGTGACTTCCATGAAAACAGCCGTGGGCTCAGGCAGACTCCCTACGGAGGAGGGAGGGTGATGGCATGGCTGATGCTGGCCAAGGCCCACTGAATTCAGAGTCCACACAGGGGACATTGGAGCTGAGGCCTAGGGCTCACAGAGGCCACATCCACAGAACCGTCGCTTCCGGAGGGCCAACCCAGGCAGAACTAGGGACTCCAGGAGGGATCCCATCCCCCTGCAGAGCCCTTAGAATCCCCTCCGCCCCAGGTCACCGCTCTGCACACACAGCTACTGGCTGACCGAATCTTAACCTCAATGGGGCATTGGGAATCTGTCAGCCACAGTGGCAGGAAGCTGCTCACAGCTCACTGTCAGGAAAGGGTTAAAGAGGCATGAACCTGAAGACAGCACAGTCTGGGCCTGGCTTCTGCTTCTCCTGGGAGTGTGGTTACACTTGCCGGGCTGGGGGTGCTGCCTTGAGCAAAACTGGAAGAAGGGTGAGAGGCATCCCTCGGGGGGGGGGGTGCTGCCACGAGCAAAGCCGGGAGAAAGGTGAGAAGCATCCCTCACCCGCACACCCGGTCAGTCTATGTCCAGACGAGTGCTCCGTGGCAGCCCACGCAGTGCTGGCACCACAGTCTGTGTGGATCATGCCCTTTGGGCATGATGCCACCATCTCATAACCTGTACCCAGGGTCCCTTTGAATGTGCCTAATCAGAGAAAATTGGGACAGTGTGATGGAGGCAAAGAAGGGGCCAGTCCAGCCAGCACCTGGAGCCGCAGTGGTGTGGGAGGCAGGGCTCAGGGGGTCACCCCACCCTCAGGAAGGCTGAGAGGGTCTTGGGCAACCAGGTGTGTGGAGAAGCAGTGGGCCGGGATGGCCCTGCTCACGGAGTCCTGGCTGCACATCCTGCCCACCCTGGGGCTCCGCATGCAGCGTTTCTGTGCACACGATCCTCACCATTCTGTGAACCGGGAACCACCCATGAGCCCTCTTGACAGATAAGGAAACTGGGGAGCAGAGAAGTGGGGTTACATGTCAAAGGTCACAGAGCCAGAAAGTGACTTGGGACTCCAAGGCAGATCTTTCCAGTTCCAAACCTGTGGCTCCAGAGAGCGTGGCCGGCACCCGATGCTGGCATAACACGCCCAGACGGCCCCACTGCACCAGCTGCACATGTGAGCACACACGCGTGCCTCCACACACACCCTGGGAGGTGATGGGGCAGGATTGGATAGGGCCTGGGCTTTGTGTGTGACACACACGTGCACACGTACACACATTTGCATGCACACGCACGCTCTGGGAGGCAATGGAGCAGGATTGGGTAGGGCCTGGGCTTTGTGTGCAGTACACGCACACACACATGCACACGTGCATGCACACACACACTCCCTGGGAGGCAATGGAAGGGATCAGGCTGGACTCGGGTCTTTATGTGTCCTGTATCCTGCTGTCAACCCACTAACCTCACTGCTGAGTCCTCAGTGAGTTTCCTGGACAAGCAGGCCAGGAAAAGTGAATGACTGCAAGGGCAGAGGAGCAACGAACTGGTTCTGAATAGGAAATGCACGTCTTAAAAGCAAGACTGCATGGCGAGGGACCCGCCAAGTCTGAGGCTGCCAAATGTTGCACGTGGCTGTCCGGGGGACAGCCAGGGAGATGCTCATTGTAGACATTAAGTGTTCTCGAGAGGCTGGGAACACTTTGTTGCCCAAGGCTTCTAGGACCAGAGATGCTAAGTGCTTCTTTTTTATGTGTGTGTGTGGACGGAGTCTCGCTCTGTCGCCCAGGCTGTAGTGCAATGGCGGGATCTCAGCTCACTGCAAGCTCCGCCTCCCGAGTTCACGCCATTCTCCTGCCTCAGCCTCCAGAGTAGCTGGGACTACAGGCGCCTGCCACCACACCTGGCTAATTTTTTGTATTTTTATTAGAGACGGGGTTTCACCGTGTTAGCCAGGATGGTCTTGATCTCCTGACCCCGTGATCCGTCCGCCTCAGCCTCCCAAAGTGCTGAGATTACAGGCGTGAGCCACCGCACCCGGCTGAGATGCTAAGTGCTTCTATATTGAAGAGTGAGCATTCCTAATTTGTTAGGTCCCCGCGTTATCTTGTAAATTCTCCAACCCTATGAGAAGAAAAACGCTGTTCTCCTCCAGAGGTCAGGTTGGCTTTCATCCCAGGGCAGCCGAGCTGTTATGCTGTGTGTGCACATGTGTTAGTATGTATTTATCTAGTGGGAGGAGCTGGAAGCTGTAGGTGCAAATGGGTGTGTGCGTGTGGGTGAATGTTCGTCCCACTATTGACAGACAGACACACACATGCATGTGCAGGCCGGGGGAATTTAGCCCAGGCTGCCCCGAAGCCGCAGAGGATGCATCTGCCTGGAAAGGGAAGCACAAAACCCTCTGCATGTGACCCTGAGAACACACAGTGAATCCAGATTTCAGAAGCCAAAGTGGTGCCCTGTGGAACCAGCTGCCCACGCTGGAGGCTGTCATGGGATGTGCTCACCACTGAGGCCCATGTGCAGGCTGTGGAGTCTGACAGTGCTGGGTTGTCCAGGCTAACAGCACCTGCTGGCCACTGCTGTCCAGGGCAACTCCTCCTGTGTGCATTCCCCCAGCCCCAGTGCGGAAGAAGAGACTGGGGTCAGGGAGGTGAAATGGCACACCCAAGGTTAAGCAGCCTGGGAGCTTTGCTGCTATAGGATCAGAGCTCAGGTCTTCAGGGAAGGTTGCATTGCTTGTCTGTGCTCTAGGAGGATGCTGGCTCCAGGTCCCTGGGCCCTCCACTTGCTGCTTCTTGCTTCCCACTGCTCGGTACTATTGCAGAATCATCCAGGGAGAAAGGAGAGGATGCAAGGAAAACATACTTAGGATCCACCAGCAGGCCTGGGTGCCTTCCACCAGCACCCACCTGTTCTCATCAGAGCACCGTCTGCCAGGCCCTCTCTCCAGTCTGTCCTCAGGACCACGCTGGGAAGCCAGTGGGACAGGTGTTTCAGGAGGACCCCTGTCCAGCGAAGCTCAGGGCCGGCCCATAGGCCCCAAGCCGGTGGCAGGTCGGGTCCTTCCTTTGCCCTCGGGGATGGTGCCTGCCATAGCCCTGGACCTCCTGGAGCCCACGTTCTGCAGCAGTAAGTTAAGGAGCGGGCATGGACACATCTCGGAGCAATAATTCCCTGTGAAGGGCATTAAGGGCACTATGGGATGGGGAGGACAGGCTTCCCCAAAGACATGTGACTGTGGGCCTGGAGAGTTAAAGGGAACCAGTCCCGTGGAGGATGCAGTGCCAGCACCCCACACGGCAAGCACCGCAAGTGCCAAGGCAAGCCTGGGCCAGGGCAAGACCTGGCAGGTCCACCATCTTGTGACCAGCAGGATGGGAAGGGGAGCCTGGAGGAGGGTCCGGGCCACAGAGGGCCTTGGAGGGAGAATGCACACAGGAGGGAACTTTGGGTTTATTCTCACTCCACTGGGAGCCCCTGAGGGTTTCGGCAGGAGTGGAGGCTGTGGATTTAATTGGAACTTAGGTAGCCTGTGCCTCAGCCCCTGTTTTCAAGCCCAGAGGTATTAGAGAGTGGAAGGAATGCTGAAGAAGGGTGACTCAACTCCCATCAGAAACGTATCTGGTGTGTAATGTTCCTGGAGAGAAGCTCTTTCCTGACAGTTGAATCTACTGCTGAGCCAGAGTGATCTTTTTCTTTAAATGCTCTTCCTTTTGCCTGGCAAAAGAGGGTCCTCCCTCTCTGTCTTCCTGTACCCTCTGCTACAAAAGACTTTAATGGAAATAAGTTCTGGCAGCTATTTTATGAGAGACTGATCCAGGATGGGATGTGACATTTCAGTATAAATAAATTGTATAAATCTATGCAGGACATGGCTCTGGGAGCAAATAGGAGAGTGGGTTCTGCTCCCATGAGGTCACCTGTGGACCTGAGCTCCAGGCATGGGAGGCAGCTTGAGACAGCATGGACCCTCGAGCTGTGTGGATTGGCCAGGCTGTAGCATTAATTCCCTTTCCAGCAGGAGCTGATCTAATGAGTGTGAGGAATTCATGACCCCCAAAGGTGGTGCTGAAAGGAGGCAGATGCTGGCCAGGGCATTTCCAATTGCAGGCAATAAAACATAGCTCCAAGTAGCTGGACAGCATGGCTGCCACATGACATGCAGGAAAATATGGATTTCAGGAATGGCTAGACTCAGGTGCTCTGCAAGACCACCAAGAAGCTCTCACTGCTTCCCTCTGAATTGACTCTGTGCTCAGGCAGGTCCCCACCCCCATGCTGGTCCCCAACAGCTTCTGACTTCTGTCCTTAAAGTTCAGTAGGAAGAGAAAGACTGTTTTCTTTCCCCATCATTCCAGGAAAATATTGGGAGTGACTGTCATCGACCCAGCCTCAGTCATATGTCCACCTCTGACCTGGTCATGGGGTCTAGGCCATCGCCTCTGTGCACTGGCCAGGCCAGGGTCACATGTTCCCTAATGGAGCCAAGGGTGAAGTCAGCCCATTCACCAAATGGACCAAGATAACAAAGGAGTGGTTCCCTGCAGAATACTGGAGGAACCATTGCCAGAAGAGGAGGGAAACAGCCAAGGGTTTGCCCAACACTCTAGGATGATGCTAGGAAAAGTGCAAACCACTTGTTTTTGTATGGGGAGTGCAAGGCTGATGAGGCTGTTCAGGAAAACCAAACCACAGTGGTTTGTGAGGATTCCCATGACTTCTGTAGCCATTCTTATGGGTGGGGCCCAGGGTGTCAACAAGGCTGAGGGAAAGGGATGAAAACCTGTGGGGAAGTCTGGGGCACTGTTCTCCCATTGATATGGGATAGAAAGTAAGGAAGGGACTGGGATCAGTGGAGTGAGGGGTTCCAAACAGGTTTTGCTGCATCTCAGCTCTAAGGCCCTCTCCACAAAAGGAAGGGTCCCTAGGGGGTAAGACTGAGGAAAACAGACTCAGCCCTAAAAAAGTCTGTGAGTGTCCAGGTATAAACTCTGGTCCCTGCCCTTAGTGAATTACATGTACATATCAAATCCTGCTGCACGGTTAGCAGTTGAGTGTGTATGGAATAAGGGTGAATGGGTAGGTAGATGGATGAGTAGATGGAGGGATGGGTAGATGGATAGATGGATGAGTGAGTGGATGGGTGGATGGATGATGAATAGATGGATGGGTGGATGAATGATGGATGGGTAGATGGATGGGTGGATCAGTGGATGAATGGATGGATCCTTGGATGGATGGATAAAGAATAAGTGGCCAGGTGCAGTGGCTCATGCCTGTAATCCCAATGCTTTGGGAGGCCAAGGCAGGAGGATGGCTTAAGGCCAGGAGTTTGAAATCAGCCTGTGCAGCATAGAAAGATCCTGTCTGTACAAAAAAATAATTTTTGAAAATTAGCTGGGCACAGTGGCACACACCTATAGTCCTAGCTACTTGGGAAGCTGAGGCAGGAGGATTGCTTGAGCCCAGAAGTCCAAGGTTGCAGTGAGCTGTGATTGTGTCACTGCACTCCAGCCTGGGCAACAGAGTGAGACCTGGTCTCTAAAAAAAAAAAAAACAAAAAACAAAAAAAAAGAAAAGAAAAGAATAAGTGGATGGATAGATGGAAGGATGGATGGATGATGAATAATAGATGGATGATAGTTAGGTGGCTGGCTGGATGATTAATGGGTAATGGATGGATGGGTAGATGGATGAGTATGTAGATGGGTGATTGGATGGATAATGGATGGATGATGGATGGATGGCTGGGTGGGTGGATAGATGATAGATGGATAAATGAGTGGATGGGTGGGTGGATGATGGATGATGAATGAATGATGGGGGGTGGATGGATGGATCGATGGATAGCTGATGGATGGGTAGGTGGCTGGGTGGATTGAATGGATGCATAGGTGGAAAGATGGATGGATGAATGGGTGGATGGATGGAGGATGGATGGATGGATGATAGATGGTGGATGGATGTATGGGTGAATAGATGGGAAGATGGATGAATAGATGGGTGGTTGGATGTATGGACGTATGGACAGATGGGTGGATGGGTGGATAGATGGATGGGTGGGTGGGTGGATGGATGCGTCGATGGATGAGTGTATGGGCAGGTGAAAGGATGGAGGAATGATCATATGGATGGATGGGTTGATGGATAGATGAATGGGTGGGTGGGTATATGGATAATGGATGGATAGATGGGTGTATGAATGCGTGGATGATCATATCGGTAGATGGGTGGGTGGGTGGATAAACAGATGAACAGGTGGGTGGATGGATGGCTGTATGGATGGACAGAATATTCCTCCAAAAGCATATCAGATGCTCTGTACCTAGTAGGATTGTGTGCCAGGTGCTGTCCCTGTCCTGGGGATTCCAAGATGAATTATACAAAGCCCAGTATATCAAGGAGCCCTCTGCAAAGTCAGACACACAGACTTCAATCAGGTGTGTATGTGTTGCACAAGAGGGTAGGCCCTGTCCGTGAAGTGTGTTCACAGCTTCCACCTGCAGCACTGTGCCTGATGTGTAGTAAGGGCTCTGTGAGAAATGAGGTGTGATTCCAATGAGTGAAACTGCCCATAGTCAGGACAACACCTAAGACCACGGAAGGGGCAGCAGTCTCTGGGGCTGGCAGTGAGGCATCTACCAAGGGTGGGAGTCAGTGCTGAGCATCCCTTGGGGTCACTAGCAGAGACTGGAATCTTCACTGGGAGGAGTGGGAGAAGATTATGGAGCATCCCTGGGAACCCGACGGGGCTCAAGGACTGGGCCCCTGTGTCCCTGCTTAGCTGGGAACCACAACCTGACAGGAATCAAGAAGGGAATGGGCGAGGCACGGGCCTGAGGGGAGGGGAGGAGACAGGGAGAGGAGGAGGTCATCCTGGGTTATCCAATGGGTCCTAAATGCCATCACTAGTGTCCGTAGAAGAGAAAGAGGGAGGCAGGAGAGTGACAGAGACAGAGAGTGACAGAGAAAGAAAGAGACGCAGAGAGAAAGACAAAGATAGCATCAGAGAGATTGGAAGATGCTGTGCTTGGGGATGAAGGCAGGGCCAGGAATGGGGATGTAGACGGCCTCTAGCAACTGGAAAGACAAGGAAGGGCTTCTGGACCAGAGCCCCCAGAGAGAACGCAGCCCTGCCCACACCTCGACTTCAGCTGCCCCTCCTGGACAGTGACCTCCAGAGTGCTGAGATGCTTTTGGCCACCAGGCTTGTGGTCATCATCAGCAGCAGACCCTGGACCCATCAGAGCAGCCCCAGGAGGCTCAGGACTTCGGTGCCCCTGAGTCTCAGCCGCAGCTGCAGCATGAGGCCGTCATGGAAGGAATTCGAGGACAATCCAGGGCCAGCACCTGCTTCCGGAGAATCTTTTTGTGCCTCCTGTTAAAGGCCCACGTGAAGGGCGTGGTGCTCATCACCAGGGGGCACACAGGAAGGCTGCGTGCCTGGGCCCTGCCCTTCTGCTCCTGGCAAGCAAAGAGGCCTCGGTTGAGGAGCCTGGCGGTTTTCACCTTAGATGAAATGTCAGGTCTGATATTCCGTGGGAGCAGCTACATCTTTGTTAAGGTCTCATTATCTCAAGAACACGTGTCCAGGGCCCAGAAGGCCCCTCGTTCTTGAATATTTATCCATCCTTCCCGGGCGACCGGCCTGGCAGGCTGGGGAGGGTCTGGCGGTCGAGTGCGGAGTTCATTAGTCTGATTCAGCATGTCTCAGGTTCATGGTGCTTTCAAGAGACATCATGAAATAAATTCAAAACGGGTTATGGAGATGCCCACAGAGCAAATAACACGCGCAAATTACCTCGCTGCTAAGGGGGAAATAAAAATCACATCTCTCTTCCAGACAATATGACAAAATGAGACAGAAGTCAGGGAAAATGTCCTTCAGGAAATTAAAGTCCTTGCATTTGCATCCTGTGACGATCTCCTCCAAATTGGCACCTGTTAAAAGATTACATTTTTCAATCTTAATATATATCTTAAGAGAAACAAATGAAAGTCCTCAAAAGAAGGCCTGATCAGGAACAAACCTGTTTTTCACATGACTTGAAAGGGCTGCCTGGCTTTGGGGGTGGGTGAATGAGACTTTGTTCCCTAGCTTTCTTCTGCAGCCCAGAATCTGTTCAGCAAATACTCCCCAAGCCTGCCTGGCCAGGCACCGAGCCCAGCACAGCACACACACAGAAGAGCCAAGACAAGCAGGGCCCCAAACCCGAGCTGCCCCAAGTCACGTGGGGCAGAGAGACACAGGGTGATAGGGCAAGGTGGAGGAGAGGTGGAGGGAGGAGCATTGAGCTTAAAGCAGGAGTCACAGCATGTCGTGCTGTGCTGGTCACAGGGCGTCCAGACCAGGACCCTTGTGGAAGCAGCATCAGGCTAAGGAGGGTGGGCATTAACTAGGGCATTAATTAGGAGGTTGGGGGTGACAGGGCAGCAAGCCTTTCATGCAGACAATGGAAGGACACATGCCAGTTCACAGGGAGCAGGAGAAGCCGGCTGCCCAGGAGACCCTGGGCCCAGCGCTCAGCAGGGCCCACCACTTGGGGCCACTTCCACCAGCACAGTCCCATAGAAATGGCATAAGAGTGCCTTTGTATTCTTAAATTTTCAGGAGCCACATTCAAAAAAGTAAAACAGGCAACACCCATGTTAATGCTATATTGATATTTAACCCAATATATCCAAAATGTTCTTTCAGCATCCAGTCCATATGAAAAATTGTTCATGGGAAATCTGACATTCATTTTGGGGATTGATGACTGCAAAGCCTTATGTGTATTTCATGCTGATTGACTGCTCAGCCCAGTTAGAACCAGCACAGCCCTAGAACCTGGACTGTGGTTGTCAGCAAACTACAGTCCTCAAGCCAAGTCTGGCCCCCTGCCTATTTTGTAAATAAAGTTTTATTGGCACACAGCCATACCTATTCTGTACGTATTGTCTGTGGCTGCTTTTGCCTCTGCTATGAACCAGGTGAGCAATTGGAAAGAGACCTTATGGCCCACCCACCCACAATATTTACTGCCTGACCCATTACAGAAAATGCTTGCTGCCCTCTGCTCTAGACAGAGATAGAATGGTGTCTTGGTGTCTTCATTCTAGCAGTGCAGGAAGGGGCTGGGTCTGAGCAGGGTGTGACGGGCTGCTGTCTTTCTGGCAGAAATCCCTGCAGCTGGTGGATGTGGCATGAGATTGGGTGGAGGACAGCTCGGGGACAGGGTTGGACGGTGCTGTGCTCACCCCTGCTTTGGGGAGAAGGGAACAAACATCGTAGGGGCTGAGGCTTTGGGCTCAGCCAAGCACTCCCGTGTTTTCAGAGTTTGAGACCAGGGTGCCCCTCACTGTGCTTTCCAAAAGGCCCACCTGTACTTTGGAGGGTTGCCCTGCCTGGAGACCCATTGCACACTCAGCCCAGCTCTCCCCTCCTCCTGCCCAGAGCACAGGCTCAGGCTCTTGGCACTGCCTGCTTGGGACCCTCAGATGCCTTGGGATGTCTCAGATAATGTAATTGGGCAGTCGGTGTGGGGAGCCTCGGTGAGGACCGAGTGTGGGGTCAGAGATCTGAGACTTAATTCCAGGTTCTCCGAATGGGGCCTGCCAGTTTGAATTTGCACGTGCAGACGCTGCTCTCTGAAATCACATCTTCCATCATTCCCATTAACATTCGCCTGGTGTCAGGAACGGTGGGCTGTAATTGACTCAAGTCTATTTGCCAGTCACAAAGACAATCTTTATAGAACTCAGGTTGGGAAATGAATAGTGCTATTGAATACTGCGGCCCCCGGAGGAGGTGGGATTGCATTAGTGCCTTCTTTCCGTTTCGATTTGGGTCTTCCGAGGCATCCATCTTTACCTGAAAAAGAAGGTGGATGGGGGAGGGAGCTTGCGAACAATGGAATCCCGGGGCTCCCTCCTCCTGGGTCCACCCCTTTAGGAGCAGGGTGGAGGAGGACAGACATAGGAGAGGTGAGAAGACTCCTTGTCTGCAGAGATGAGTCTGCTTGGAGACCCTGGGTCAGGCTGTGACAGTGCCCTGGCTCTGTGCACCCAGCCGGGGTTCACTAAGTGCACCTGGCATTCTCTCAATTCTCTGCACATGCCCTCAACAAACAAACTCAATCCCACACACCCCCAGGAGCCTATGGAAGTGGCCAGATGATAAACCTTGATGTAATACAAATGTAAACGATGCTGCATGTCAGAAGGTGGTGTTTGCCGCGACAAAGGGAAAGTGAGGTCAGGATGAGGCTTGGAGTGGAAGGGGGTTGCTGCTGCCCAAGGGGAGGTCAGGGGAGGCCTAGCTGATTGTCCTCTGCCAGGGGAGGCCTGACTGGGTGGCCTCTGCTGGAAGACCTGATGGGGGGAGGTGGTGGGCCAGGCTGCAGTGGGACCAGCGGTCCAGGACCCTGGGGCAGGAGGGGCTGTGGTGTGGCCCCAGCAGAGCAGATCAGCAGGGTGCTGAGGATCAGACAAAGAAAGGACAGGTGCAGCAGGTCCCTCAGAGGGCCTTGTCACCCGTCATGAGGACCATACCTTTTACTCCGCATGTGGTGGGGTGCTTTGGAGTTGAGGAGCCCTGGGGTGTGCAGTGTACGTGGGAAGAATGACTGCCGGGACCCCCAGGGTGGAGCTGGCTGGAATAGGTGAAGGAGCAGAGCCCTGCCCTCTGTGATATCTGGGAGCAGGGTGGACTCCTGGTTCAGATTCAGGTATAGGAAACAACATTTAACTTACTTAAGATGACAGCCTGTACACGATGCACGAGCAGCGCCATTTGCAGGCAGCAAGCATGCTGAACCGCCAGCACCAGACACACTCAGAAAGTGGCCTCCCTTCAGTGGGAGGGCCTTCCCTCCAGACTCCTGCCTCACAGCATGCAGTTCACTTTTAGTTTTTGTCAATGTGTTATAGTTGGTGTCGATGTATAGACTTGACGATAATACAACTGTCTTTTTTAAACAAAAAAAAACATAGCACTTCACACTTTCGATTTTTTTACTCATTCAGACCACCTCCTTCTGCAGCAGGCACATCCCTGTCAGATCCAAGTTAAGAGAGGTTAGTGGGATGCATTCTAATGACAAAAGGATAGGTAGGCAGGCAGGTGGGTAGGTGGGTGGGTGGGTGGAGGGATGGATGGATGGATGGATGGTAAATATCCACACAGATCAATATAGACATGAGTATATAGATGTAGCTTCATAATTTTCTGAAGATGGTAACCAGGTAATTGGTTCCGAATCTTCAGAAGGAGAGTAAGTAGACAGGAAAGCTATCAACAAGGTCACAGACATTAATAACGCAGAACTGTGGTGGGCGCAGTGATACCCTGTAGCCAGGAAAGTAAGTGTCTCAGCAACGCGGTTTCTGGGTGCCTGTGTCAGCTTCCTGCACTGCAGTAACAGGTGCCACCAACTGGGTGCCTTAAAATGACAGAAACATCTTCTTTCCCGGTCTTGGAGGCCGGGAGTCTAAAATCCCGGTGGGGCAGGGCTAGCTCCTCCAGGAGGCTCCTCCAGGAGTCCGCAGCAGCCCCACTTGACTCTGAGGCTCCGGCCACCCTGGTGTCCAGTGGCTTGAGGAAGCCTCACCCCATCCCTGTCTCCAGCCTCCTGTAGCCATCTTCTCCCCGTGTATCCTTTTCTGTTTCTTATGAGGATGCTCTCATTGGATTTAAGGCATGAGCTCCAACCCTCCTCCTCACCTCTAATTACACTGGCAGATAAGGTCACATTCTCAGGTTCTAGGAGGACATGAATTTGGGAGACACTATTAAACCCTGCAGCCCGGAACAGTACACATAGCGACAAGGGTCAGAAATGCTGCCGGGTTGGGTGGGCCGGTGGCTGCGTGGCATGGCCTGGTGTTTGCAGTTCACACTCAGCGTCCACCTTCCACCTCTGTCTCCTCATGGCCTTCCTTTCCTCCGTAAAACACATCCCTGTGTCTCTTCTCATCTTTCTTCCTCTATTTTCCAGCTTTTTTTGCAGCATGGTGTAGAACAGAGGTTCTAAATTTGAGTGCTTGTCAGGGCCCCCGGAGGGCTTTTGTCAAAACACAAATTGCCGGGCCAGGCCTGGAGGTGAAGGGTGGGTCCTAGATATTTGCCCTTTCATCACGTTCCTGGGGATCTTGCTGCTGTGGCCCAGCACCCCACGTTGAGGACCGCTGGTCCCAGAAAGCACAAAAGGCTCCTCTAGATTCCGAAAGAACGGTGCTCCAGTTCCAACCCCACCACCACCGCCAGCACACACCCAGGAAGCCACTAGCTGCTGGAGGCGTCAGAGTCCTCTCCTGAATTCTGAGGTTAACAGCTGCACCCCCCAAGATTTGCAGGGCAGGTGAGGAGCTGTGTGCGGAGCAGGGGCCTCCCCATCACCCTCCCCCACTGGTGGTGCTGTGAGCACGCCAAGGCCCAGGAGGGAGCCCGTGGCCCCTGCATGTAGCTCCTGACTTAGGAAGGATGTTCTGGTTTCAGCAGCCCACGGGCCTGCAACAGAAACCTGGGCCACATGCTGATTCCACCTGGAACAAACCCCGGAGCTTTGCTTTAGCTCTCGGGGCCCCCATCTGGGTGGACCTCCAAGGCTCTTCGCCAGGTTCTCGTGAGAACCATTTTGTCTGTCAGTGAGAATGGCCTGGGGCCTTGGGCAGCCTGGGAGTCTCCGAAAGGAGACCCTCGTGCCCAAGTGAAACCTGCAGCCCCCAGGAAGCTGAGGAGCCTGCCCACAGCCTGGGGCACCCGACGGAGAGGAAAGGGGAGGCAGGAAGCCATGGAGGACCCTGTCCCAGGTCTGCACCCTGCACCCTGAAGCAAGGAACAGACGCCATCTCTAAGCACCCCAGGACCCAGCACCACCTCCCCAGGGCCAGGGGCTCAACCACAGCCCAGTCACCACCTCCTGCCACTGTCCTCCGCAGGAGCCCTGCAGCCCTGGCTCTGTATCAGGAGCCGGACCATGAGGAGGGACAGGGCCAGCCTGGGACTGAGACGGGGAAGAAGCTGCTGTGGGACCTGCACTGGGGCTGAGGGCGCTGGGCTGGGCAGGGCCCAAATGGCCTGACAGGTGGATCCTGCCTCCGTGATCTTGCCCCGAGGTCCCTGGCCAGGGCCTCCATTCAGGGTGAAATGCGATGGGAGGCTGTGGGGAGAATGAGAAACAAGACGGTCTCTCAGGGCCCCTGTGACAGACTAGTCAAGGGGACAGTGCGTGATGGGCAGGGACTCTAAAAATGGGAAGAAAGGGCAGAAATGAGGAGTGAGGGAAGGACGGGGAGAAACACAAAGGGCCAAGCATCCCCCCAGGCTAGAAGGGTGCCCTGGTGTCCTTTCTAAAGAAATGGTACCCTGTGGATTTTCAAAGCTTCGGTAGTCATGGTTCAGCAAGCTCAACGCTTTCCTGGTTGTTTCTGGGATCGTGGCAGCTGGAGCGTTGACTCTGTAGGGAATCCTGTCTCCTCAGGATGCAGGGCCTCGGACAGCCTCAGCCAGAGCCCTGGAACCCCGGCTCTGTCCCGAGTCCCCCTGTGGCTTCTTCTTTTCCAGTGTCCTTCAGGGGGACTGAACGGAAGCCGGGGGTGGCTGCCTGTCTCCAGGATACAACATTTCTTCCCTAGAGATATAGCAGGTGGCTCAGAGGGCCAGCTCTCCGGGCAGTGAGGGCAGAGTTAAAATTCCTACTTGTTCCCTCCTTCTCCACCCACTTCTTTGGGAAGACAAATAGGTCACATTCCAGAAAGAAACATGTAGCTTCTCTAACATAATCCCTCCATGCCATGCAATTATTAACACATGACTTGAGGGTACTGTGGAGGCGAGAGGATGCAGACGCTCCAGAATTCAAGAAAATGTTTCTACGAGGGTAAAACACCCGCCCTCACGTCCTAATGGCTTTTTTTCTCTTTCAGCCGCACACAGTCAAATTTGAGGCATAATTTGCTGTGAATTACCTACAAATTGTATACAGTACTTTAGAACTAAGTAGCTTTTTGCAAGGCTTGGTATGAATTTTCTCTTTTGTCCAAATCATACAAAATACTCTTTCTAAATTGTTAACATTTTCTGCCACGCATAAAAATGAGGCTGAAATCACCCAAAAGGTGACAAAAACGGATTAGACAATCCTTGGAACTTTATGACTGTGTGTGCATTTTAAGGGATCTGTTAGCTTCTGAGCTCTTGTTCTGAGGAGTGGGAGAATCAGGCAATCCTTGGAACTTTATACCCGTGTGCATTTTAAGGAATCTGTTAGCTCCCGAGCTCTTGTTTCAAGGGGTGGGAGAAAAGGGGGCATCATCTAGCAGCGGGAGGAATCTCAGGATCCTCCTGGAGGAAGCCCAGAATCCTTTCCGCAGGCACAGAGCTGCGGGTGCTGCAGAGCCCCTAAAGAGCTTCCTGGGCATCGGGAAAGTCGGGGCTCAGGGCATGTGAGCTGCCACCCTAGAAAGCGTCAGTGTTGCAGTGTTCTCAGGCCCGTGCAGCTGACATTCCTTTAGCTTCCTGGTGATGGAGGGACAGAGTGTCCCCACATTTGTCTTTGAGGGCGTGTGGTGTATATGGGAGCAAGCAGGCTCAGCAGAAAATGACGTGTTGCCGAGGCTGGGGCTGTGAACTTGCAGGAGCTGCCTGTGATCCCCAGGGCGATCTGGGCTGTCAATGCAGGAGGAGGCCCGGTGGGTTACAGCTGCCAGTGGAGAACCTATGGCTTCAGTGTTAGCCGTCAGTGTATCCTGCTAAGCATCTGCCTCCATTCTAGGTCCTGGCTTCTGGGCCAGTCCTTGCCTTTATGACACTACCCTCAGGGGGTGTGGGAATGTGGACCGAGGAATCGATGGGTAGAGGGTAGATGGATGGAAGGGTGGACGGGTGGATGGATGGATGGATAGGTGGATGGACAGGTGGATGAATGGACAGAGGGACAGATGGAAGGATGGAGGGAGGAAGAGAGGGAGGGAGGGAGGGATAAATGAATAGATGGATGGATGGATGGATGGATGGATGGATGATGGATGGATAGATGGATGGACAGATGGAAAGATGGATAGATGGATGGATGGATGGATAGATGGATGGATGGATGGATAGATGGATGGATGGATAGATGGATGGATGGATGGATAGATGGATGGATGGATGGAT